>NW_028275037.1:0-145296 GCF_037043125.1 Eumetopias jubatus | reverse complement strand
GTGCCGCCCGTCGTTCCACGAAGAAGGGTGAGTATGGAAATGTATGATGTGAGGAAGCATAGGGAAGATTGCCTACGGGTGTTTAACTCTAAGGACAAATCTAGAGGGTTGCCGTCCGTCGACGACCAGCTCTTTCCCTACGGATGAAGCGCCGTGTTAAAGCTTAGGGCGAGAGAAAAGAGACGGAATGCGAGATACACCACAGTGGGGAACACGTTGTGTGGAGGGCTTCTCTCCACCAAAGTCTCGGGTCACGAATTTGGAAGGGCCTTCAAATGTACGTGAGCTAGCGTCAGCAGAGCCTTCCACTGAACTCAGAGAAACGAGGCCGCGTCAAACATGATTTCGTGCTAACCCCTTGGTTCGCGAAGCGCGAAGCCTTTTGAGATATGTGTGTGAGGGTCTTGCACTCACCTCTCAAGAAACAAAACGGTAGAGCAATAGTCTTCCCACTACCATCTACAGGGAAGAAGACGGAGGAAATGTCCCACGTTAAACGTGAAGGCGCAAGTTACTGTGCCATAGAGCCCTGCTTGGGAAAGAACTTGTGTCGAAAGCTTCTCCCAACTCAGATCTTGTTTCGGGAAGATAGAAGCGCTGTCGGTACTTTGTGTGGAAACACAAGGAAAATGCCACACGCTGAATTGTGAAGAGAAATGTGGGTCGAACGTGACCACCAACACACTCGTTGTCCCTAGAGAGGTGTGTGTCTGGAAGTGGGAGGAAGCGTAACGGACGTGCTATACACTTAACTCCAAGAAACAACGCTGTGGAGGTGCGGTCCTTCGACTGCCCTTCCTCTTTGCTAAGGAACGAAGCGGCTTGAAGCCAAGTGTGAAAGGAAACGGAGGGCAAGGAAGGGTGATATACCTCACTCGCGGCACAACTTCTGATGGAGGGCTTTTCTCAACGAACAGCATGTGTCACGAAGATAGAAGGGTTTGCGAAAGTATGTGACTTCGCCAAAGGAAAGGCATACACGAATCTCGGCGAACCACGTCTGTGCCGATCGCGACTTCGAGCTTACATCTGGGTTCCCGAGGAATCCATAGTCACATAATGTCTGTGTGGTATCCTACTGCAGAAACACCACTGCAGAGAAACCGTGCGTCTACTATCACCTTCCCTGAAACTGGTAGACTTTTGCAATGGAAGTGGGAAATCGCAAGGAATGTGCCCCGTGCCTGTGCCACGGAAGTAACTAGTGTAAATGTCTGTCGCGATTCGAATCCTGTTCCGTGAGAAGCGTTTCCAAGAGTATGAGAGAGAGCAGATGGAAAAGGTCATGGTTTGAAGCGTGAGAAGGAGACCCGTCAGGAAAGCCATACACGTAAGTCGGGGAAGCACTTTTCGCGTGACATGGTGAAGGCATCTAGAATGTGCCCTGTGACGGTGCTCGAGAAACCACTTGTGAAGAAGGCTTCCCTCAACTGCCGTATCGTTTCCGTAGGAGGAAACTGTTTTCCGTAGTGGGTGTGAAGGCATAAGGGACGTAGACGAGACTTCGCTCTCCGCTTCGAAGGTGCCTGCCGTCGTTACACGAAGAAGGATGTGTATGGAAATGGATGACTGCGGAAGCATAAGGAAGATGGCATGCGTTTGTTTAACTCTAAGAACAAGTCTCGAGGGTTCCCGTCCTTCGACTACCATCTCTTCTCGTAAGGATGCGAAGCCGCTCCTTAAACCTCGTGTGAACGAAAAGAGATGGAACGCGCGATACCGCACAGTGAGGAACACGTTGTGCGGAGGGTTTCTCTCCATTACGTCCTGTGTCATGGAGGTGGATGGGTCTTGCAATGTACGTGGGCTAGCCTCAGTAGCAGTAGTAGCCTGACACTGAATTCTGAGAAACAAGGCCATGTCAAACAGGCTTTCGCGCTAACATCGTGGTGCTTGAAGAAAGAAGCCTTTGGAGACATGTGCGTTGCTATATAAGGTAGGCGTCTTACACTCACCTCTCACGAAACCAAACTGTAGGGAACTAGTCTTTCCACTACCGCCTCCGGGGAAGAAGTTGGAAGAACTTTCCGACGTTCAAAGTGAAGGCACAAATGCTGGGCCGTCTACCACTGTTTGAGAGAGGAGTTGTGTCTCAAGCTCCTGTCAACCCAGATCTTGCTTCGGGAAGGGAGAAGCGTTTTCAGGACTTCGTGTGAAAGCGTAAGGACAATGCCATAGGCTGAATGGTGAAGGAAAATGTGGGTCGAATGCGACCACCAACTAACAAGTTGTCCCCTAGGGAGGTGTGTGTCTGGAAATGGGAGGAAGCGTAAGGAACGAGCTGTACACTTAAGTCTAAGAGACAATGCTGTGGAGGAGCGGTCCTTCGACTCCCCGCCTCCTTTCCTAAGGATCGAAGCAGCTTGACGCCGAGTGTGAACGGAAGCAGAGGAAAAGCCTGCTATACCTTACTCGTGGAACCACTTTGTATGGAGGGCTTCTCTCAATGAACACCACGGCTCACGACGCTAGAAGGGTTTTCAAACGTACGTGAGTTCGCCAAAGGAAAGCCACAGACTACACTGTGCGAAACAAGTCTGTGTCAAACCGCGCCTTCGAGCTTCCATCTGGCTTCACGGGGAAAACCTAGTCACAACATGAACGTGTGGAACCCTAAACAGGCGGCGTGCACGTCGGTCTGAAGAAACACCACTGCAGAGAAACCGTGTTTCTACCAACCTCTTCCCTGAAAATGGTAGTCTATTCCAAGGTAAGTGTGACAGCGCAAGGCATGTGCCCCATGCCTGCGCCACGGAAATAAGGAGTGGAGATTGTCTCTCCCGGTTCAAACCTTGTTCCGTGAGAAATGTTTTCAAGAGTGCGAGAGAGAGCAGAGGGAAAAGGTCATGCCTTTAAGTCTGAGAAGGAAACCCTGGAAAGCCGTACGCCTACGTATGAGCGGCATTCTGGCGCGAACGTGTGAAGGCATAAAGAATGTGTCCTGGGACGGTGCTTGACAAACCCCTTGTGAAGAAGTCTTCCCTCAGCTATCATATGGTTTCAGGAAGATAAAAGTGTTTTCCGCCGTGGGCGTGAAGGCACGAGGGACGTGCCCTAGAGTGAGCTGTCCGTTTCGAATGTGCCGCCCGTCGTTCCACGAAGAAGGGTGAGTATGGAAATGTATGATGTGAGGAAGCATAGGGAAGATTGCCTACGGGTGTTTAACTCTAAGGACAAATCTAGAGGGTTGCCGTCCGTCGACGACCAGCTCTTTCCCTACGGATGGAAGCGCCGTGTTAAAGCTTAGGGCGAGAGAAAAGAGACGGAATGCGAGATACACCACAGTGGGGAACACGTTGTGTGGAGGGCTTCTCTCCACCAAAGTCTCGGGTCACGAATTTGGAAGGGCCTTCAAATGTACGTGAGCTAGCGTCAGCAGAGCCTTCCACTGAACTCAGAGAAACGAGGCCGCGTCAAACATGATTTCGTGCTAACCCCTTGGTTCGCGAAGCGCGAAGCCTTTTGAGATATGTGTGTGAGGGTCTTGCACTCACCTCTCAAGAAACAAAACGGTAGAGCAATAGTCTTCCCACTACCATCTACAGGGAAGAAGACGGAGGAAATGTCCCACGTTAAACGTGAAGGCGCAAGTTACTGTGCCATAGAGCCCTGCTTGGGAAAGAACTTGTGTCGAAAGCTTCTCCCAACTCAGATCTTGTTTCGGGAAGATAGAAGCGCTGTCGGTACTTTGTGTGGAAACACAAGGAAAATGCCACACGCTGAATTGTGAAGAGAAATGTGGGTCGAACGTGACCACCAACACACTCGTTGTCCCCTAGAGAGGTGTGTGTCTGGAAGTGGGAGGAAGCGTAACGGACGTGCTATACACTTAACTCCAAGAAACAACGCTGTGGAGGTGCGGTCCTTCGACTGCCCTTCCTCTTTGCTAAGGAACGAAGCGGCTTGAAGCCAAGTGTGAAAGGAAACGGAGGGCAAGGAAGGGTGATATACCTCACTCGCGGCACAACTTCTGATGGAGGGCTTTTCTCAACGAACAGCATGTGTCACGAAGATAGAAGGGTTTGCGAAAGTATGTGACTTCGCCAAAGGAAAGGCATACACGAATCTCGGCGAACCACGTCTGTGCCGATCGCGACTTCGAGCTTACATCTGGGTTCCCGAGGAATCCATAGTCACATAATGTCTGTGTGGTATCCTACTGCAGAAACACCACTGCAGAGAAACCGTGCGTCTACTATCACCTTCCCTGAAACTGGTAGACTTTTGCAATGGAAGTGGGAAATCGCAAGGAATGTGCCCCGTGCCTGTGCCACGGAAGTAACTAGTGTAAATGTCTGTCGCGATTCGAATCCTGTTCCGTGAGAAGCGTTTCCAAGAGTATGAGAGAGAGCAGATGGAAAAGGTCATGGTTTGAAGCGTGAGAAGGAGACCCGTCAGGAAAGCCATACACGTAAGTCGGGGAAGCACTTTTCGCGTGACATGGTGAAGGCATCTAGAATGTGCCCTGTGACGGTGCTCGAGAAACCACTTGTGAAGAAGGCTTCCCTCAACTGCCGTATCGTTTCCGTAGGAGGAAACTGTTTTCCGTAGTGGGTGTGAAGGCATAAGGGACGTAGACGAGACTTCGCTCTCCGCTTCGAAGGTGCCTGCCGTCGTTACACGAAGAAGGATGTGTATGGAAATGGATGACTGCGGAAGCATAAGGAAGATGGCATGCGTTTGTTTAACTCTAAGAACAAGTCTCGAGGGTTCCCGTCCTTCGACTACCATCTCTTCTCGTAAGGATGCGAAGCCGCTCCTTAAACCTCGTGTGAACGAAAAGAGATGGAACGCGCGATACCGCACAGTGAGGAACACGTTGTGCGGAGGGTTTCTCTCCATTACGTCCTGTGTCATGGAGGTGGATGGGTCTTGCAATGTACGTGGGCTAGCCTCAGTAGCAGTAGTAGCCTGACACTGAATTCTGAGAAACAAGGCCATGTCAAACAGGCTTTCGCGCTAACATCGTGGTGCTTGAAGAAAGAAGCCTTTGGAGACATGTGCGTTGCTATATAAGGTAGGCGTCTTACACTCACCTCTCACGAAACCAAACTGTAGGGAACTAGTCTTTCCACTACCGCCTCCGGGGAAGAAGTTGGAAGAACTTTCCGACGTTCAAAGTGAAGGCACAAATGCTGGGCCGTCTACCACTGTTTGAGAGAGGAGTTGTGTCTCAAGCTCCTGTCAACCCAGATCTTGCTTCGGGAAGGGAGAAGCGTTTTCAGGACTTCGTGTGAAAGCGTAAGGACAATGCCATAGGCTGAATGGTGAAGGAAAATGTGGGTCGAATGCGACCACCAACTAACAAGTTGTCCCCTAGGGAGGTGTGTGTCTGGAAATGGGAGGAAGCGTAAGGAACGAGCTGTACACTTAAGTCTAAGAGACAATGCTGTGGAGGAGCGGTCCTTCGACTCCCCGCCTCCTTTCCTAAGGATCGAAGCAGCTTGACGCCGAGTGTGAACGGAAGCAGAGGAAAAGCCTGCTATACCTTACTCGTGGAACCACTTTGTATGGAGGGCTTCTCTCAATGAACACCACGGCTCACGACGCTAGAAGGGTTTTCAAACGTACGTGAGTTCGCCAAAGGAAAGCCACAGACTACACTGTGCGAAACAAGTCTGTGTCAAACCGCGCCTTCGAGCTTCCATCTGGCTTCACGGGGAAAACCTAGTCACAACATGAACGTGTGGAACCCTAAACAGGCGGCGTGCACGTCGGTCTGAAGAAACACCACTGCAGAGAAACCGTGTTTCTACCAACCTCTTCCCTGAAAATGGTAGTCTATTCCAAGGTAAGTGTGACAGCGCAAGGCATGTGCCCCATGCCTGCGCCACGGAAATAAGGAGTGGAGATTGTCTCTCCCGGTTCAAACCTTGTTCCGTGAGAAATGTTTTCAAGAGTGCGAGAGAGAGCAGAGGGAAAAGGTCATGCCTTTAAGTCTGAGAAGGAAACCCTGGAAAGCCGTACGCCTACGTATGAGCGGCATTCTGGCGCGAACGTGTGAAGGCATAAAGAATGTGTCCTGGGACGGTGCTTGACAAACCCCTTGTGAAGAAGTCTTCCCTCAGCTATCATATGGTTTCAGGAAGATAAAAGTGTTTTCCGCCGTGGGCGTGAAGGCACGAGGGACGTGCCCTAGAGTGAGCTGTCCGTTTCGAATGTGCCGCCCGTCGTTCCACGAAGAAGGGTGAGTATGGAAATGTATGATGTGAGGAAGCATAGGGAAGATTGCCTACGGGTGTTTAACTCTAAGGACAAATCTAGAGGGTTGCCGTCCGTCGACGACCAGCTCTTTCCCTACGGATGGAAGCGCCGTGTTAAAGCTTAGGGCGAGAGAAAAGAGACGGAATGCGAGATACACCACAGTGGGGAACACGTTGTGTGGAGGGCTTCTCTCCACCAAAGTCTCGGGTCACGAATTTGGAAGGGCCTTCAAATGTACGTGAGCTAGCGTCAGCAGAGCCTTCCACTGAACTCAGAGAAACGAGGCCGCGTCAAACATGATTTCGTGCTAACCCCTTGGTTCGCGAAGCGCGAAGCCTTTTGAGATATGTGTGTGAGGGTCTTGCACTCACCTCTCAAGAAACAAAACGGTAGAGCAATAGTCTTCCCACTACCATCTACAGGGAAGAAGACGGAGGAAATGTCCCACGTTAAACGTGAAGGCGCAAGTTACTGTGCCATAGAGCCCTGCTTGGGAAAGAACTTGTGTCGAAAGCTTCTCCCAACTCAGATCTTGTTTCGGGAAGATAGAAGCGCTGTCGGTACTTTGTGTGGAAACACAAGGAAAATGCCACACGCTGAATTGTGAAGAGAAATGTGGGTCGAACGTGACCACCAACACACTCGTTGTCCCCTAGAGAGGTGTGTGTCTGGAAGTGGGAGGAAGCGTAACGGACGTGCTATACACTTAACTCCAAGAAACAACGCTGTGGAGGTGCGGTCCTTCGACTGCCCTTCCTCTTTGCTAAGGAACGAAGCGGCTTGAAGCCAAGTGTGAAAGGAAACGGAGGGCAAGGAAGGGTGATATACCTCACTCGCGGCACAACTTCTGATGGAGGGCTTTTCTCAACGAACAGCATGTGTCACGAAGATAGAAGGGTTTGCGAAAGTATGTGACTTCGCCAAAGGAAAGGCATACACGAATCTCGGCGAACCACGTCTGTGCCGATCGCGACTTCGAGCTTACATCTGGGTTCCCGAGGAATCCATAGTCACATAATGTCTGTGTGGTATCCTACTGCAGAAACACCACTGCAGAGAAACCGTGCGTCTACTATCACCTTCCCTGAAACTGGTAGACTTTTGCAATGGAAGTGGGAAATCGCAAGGAATGTGCCCCGTGCCTGTGCCACGGAAGTAACTAGTGTAAATGTCTGTCGCGATTCGAATCCTGTTCCGTGAGAAGCGTTTCCAAGAGTATGAGAGAGAGCAGATGGAAAAGGTCATGGTTTGAAGCGTGAGAAGGAGACCCGTCAGGAAAGCCATACACGTAAGTCGGGGAAGCACTTTTCGCGTGACATGGTGAAGGCATCTAGAATGTGCCCTGTGACGGTGCTCGAGAAACCACTTGTGAAGAAGGCTTCCCTCAACTGCCGTATCGTTTCCGTAGGAGGAAACTGTTTTCCGTAGTGGGTGTGAAGGCATAAGGGACGTAGACGAGACTTCGCTCTCCGCTTCGAAGGTGCCTGCCGTCGTTACACGAAGAAGGATGTGTATGGAAATGGATGACTGCGGAAGCATAAGGAAGATGGCATGCGTTTGTTTAACTCTAAGAACAAGTCTCGAGGGTTCCCGTCCTTCGACTACCATCTCTTCTCGTAAGGATGCGAAGCCGCTCCTTAAACCTCGTGTGAACGAAAAGAGATGGAACGCGCGATACCGCACAGTGAGGAACACGTTGTGCGGAGGGTTTCTCTCCATTACGTCCTGTGTCATGGAGGTGGATGGGTCTTGCAATGTACGTGGGCTAGCCTCAGTAGCAGTAGTAGCCTGACACTGAATTCTGAGAAACAAGGCCATGTCAAACAGGCTTTCGCGCTAACATCGTGGTGCTTGAAGAAAGAAGCCTTTGGAGACATGTGCGTTGCTATATAAGGTAGGCGTCTTACACTCACCTCTCACGAAACCAAACTGTAGGGAACTAGTCTTTCCACTACCGCCTCCGGGGAAGAAGTTGGAAGAACTTTCCGACGTTCAAAGTGAAGGCACAAATGCTGGGCCGTCTACCACTGTTTGAGAGAGGAGTTGTGTCTCAAGCTCCTGTCAACCCAGATCTTGCTTCGGGAAGGGAGAAGCGTTTTCAGGACTTCGTGTGAAAGCGTAAGGACAATGCCATAGGCTGAATGGTGAAGGAAAATGTGGGTCGAATGCGACCACCAACTAACAAGTTGTCCCCTAGGGAGGTGTGTGTCTGGAAATGGGAGGAAGCGTAAGGAACGAGCTGTACACTTAAGTCTAAGAGACAATGCTGTGGAGGAGCGGTCCTTCGACTCCCCGCCTCCTTTCCTAAGGATCGAAGCAGCTTGACGCCGAGTGTGAACGGAAGCAGAGGAAAAGCCTGCTATACCTTACTCGTGGAACCACTTTGTATGGAGGGCTTCTCTCAATGAACACCACGGCTCACGACGCTAGAAGGGTTTTCAAACGTACGTGAGTTCGCCAAAGGAAAGCCACAGACTACACTGTGCGAAACAAGTCTGTGTCAAACCGCGCCTTCGAGCTTCCATCTGGCTTCACGGGGAAAACCTAGTCACAACATGAACGTGTGGAACCCTAAACAGGCGGCGTGCACGTCGGTCTGAAGAAACACCACTGCAGAGAAACCGTGTTTCTACCAACCTCTTCCCTGAAAATGGTAGTCTATTCCAAGGTAAGTGTGACAGCGCAAGGCATGTGCCCCATGCCTGCGCCACGGAAATAAGGAGTGGAGATTGTCTCTCCCGGTTCAAACCTTGTTCCGTGAGAAATGTTTTCAAGAGTGCGAGAGAGAGCAGAGGGAAAAGGTCATGCCTTTAAGTCTGAGAAGGAAACCCTGGAAAGCCGTACGCCTACGTATGAGCGGCATTCTGGCGCGAACGTGTGAAGGCATAAAGAATGTGTCCTGGGACGGTGCTTGACAAACCCCTTGTGAAGAAGTCTTCCCTCAGCTATCATATGGTTTCAGGAAGATAAAAGTGTTTTCCGCCGTGGGCGTGAAGGCACGAGGGACGTGCCCTAGAGTGAGCTGTCCGTTTCGAATGTGCCGCCCGTCGTTCCACGAAGAAGGGTGAGTATGGAAATGTATGATGTGAGGAAGCATAGGGAAGATTGCCTACGGGTGTTTAACTCTAAGGACAAATCTAGAGGGTTGCCGTCCGTCGACGACCAGCTCTTTCCCTACGGATGGAAGCGCCGTGTTAAAGCTTAGGGCGAGAGAAAAGAGACGGAATGCGAGATACACCACAGTGGGGAACACGTTGTGTGGAGGGCTTCTCTCCACCAAAGTCTCGGGTCACGAATTTGGAAGGGCCTTCAAATGTACGTGAGCTAGCGTCAGCAGAGCCTTCCACTGAACTCAGAGAAACGAGGCCGCGTCAAACATGATTTCGTGCTAACACCTTGGTTCGCGAAGCGCGAAGCCTTTTGAGATATGTGTGTGAGGGTCTTGCACTCACCTCTCAAGAAACAAAACGGTAGAGCAATAGTCTTCCCACTACCATCTACAGGGAAGAAGACGGAGGAAATGTCCCACGTTAAACGTGAAGGCGCAAGTTACTGTGCCATAGAGCCCTGCTTGGGAAAGAACTTGTGTCGAAAGCTTCTCCCAACTCAGATCTTGTTTCGGGAAGATAGAAGCGCTGTCGGTACTTTGTGTGGAAACACAAGGAAAATGCCACACGCTGAATTGTGAAGAGAAATGTGGGTCGAACGTGACCACCAACACACTCGTTGTCCCCTAGAGAGGTGTGTGTCTGGAAGTGGGAGGAAGCGTAACGGACGTGCTATACACTTAACTCCAAGAAACAACGCTGTGGAGGTGCGGTCCTTCGACTGCCCTTCTTCTTTGCTAAGGAACGAAGCGGCTTGAAGCCAAGTGTGAAAGGAAACGGAGGGCAAGGAAGGGTGATATACCTCACTCGCGGCACAACTTCTGATGGAGGGCTTTTCTCAACGAACAGCATGTGTCACGAAGATAGAAGGGTTTGCGAAAGTATGTGACTTCGCCAAAGGAAAGGCATACACGAATCTCGGCGAACCACGTCTGTGCCGATCGCGACTTCGAGCTTCCATCTGGGTTCCCGAGGAATCCATAGTCACATAATGTCTGTGTGGTATCCTACTGCAGAAACACCACTGCAGAGAAACCGTGCGTCTACTATCACCTTCCCTGAAACTGGTAGACTTTTGCAATGGAAGTGGGAAATCGCAAGGAATGTGCCCCGTGCCTGTGCCACGGAAGTAACTAGTGTAAATGTCTGTCGCGATTCGAATCCTGTTCCGTGAGAAGCGTTTCCAAGAGTATGAGAGAGAGCAGATGGAAAAGGTCATGGTTTGAAGCGTGAGAAGGAGACCCGTCAGGAAAGCCATACACGTAAGTCGGGGAAGCACTTTTCGCGTGACATGGTGAAGGCATCTAGAATGTGCCCTGTGACGGTGCTCGAGAAACCACTTGTGAAGAAGGCTTCCCTCAACTGCCGTATCGTTTCCGTAGGAGGAAACTGTTTTCCGTAGTGGGTGTGAAGGCATAAGGGACGTAGACGAGACTTCGCTCTCCGCTTCGAAGGTGCCTGCCGTCGTTACACGAAGAAGGATGTGTATGGAAATGGATGACTGCGGAAGCATAAGGAAGATGGCATGCGTTTGTTTAACTCTAAGAACAAGTCTCGAGGGTTCCCGTCCTTCGACTACCATCTCTTCTCGTAAGGATGCGAAGCCGCTCCTTAAACCTCGTGTGAACGAAAAGAGATGGAACGCGCGATACCGCACAGTGAGGAACACGTTGTGCGGAGGGTTTCTCTCCATTACGTCCTGTGTCATGGAGGTGGATGGGTCTTGCAATGTACGTGGGCTAGCCTCAGTAGCAGTAGTAGCCTGACACTGAATTCTGAGAAACAAGGCCATGTCAAACAGGCTTTCGCGCTAACATCGTGGTGCTTGAAGAAAGAAGCCTTTGGAGACATGTGCGTTGCTATATAAGGTAGGCGTCTTACACTCACCTCTCACGAAACCAAACTGTAGGGAACTAGTCTTTCCACTACCGCCTCCGGGGAAGAAGTTGGAAGAACTTTCCGACGTTCAAAGTGAAGGCACAAATGCTGGGCCGTCTACCACTGTTTGAGAGAGGAGTTGTGTCTCAAGCTCCTGTCAACCCAGATCTTGCTTCGGGAAGGGAGAAGCGTTTTCAGGACTTCGTGTGAAAGCGTAAGGACAATGCCATAGGCTGAATGGTGAAGGAAAATGTGGGTCGAATGCGACCACCAACTAACAAGTTGTCCCCTAGGGAGGTGTGTGTCTGGAAATGGGAGGAAGCGTAAGGAACGAGCTGTACACTTAAGTCTAAGAGACAATGCTGTGGAGGAGCGGTCCTTCGACTCCCCGCCTCCTTTCCTAAGGATCGAAGCAGCTTGACGCCGAGTGTGAACGGAAGCAGAGGAAAAGCCTGCTATACCTTACTCGTGGAACCACTTTGTATGGAGGGCTTCTCTCAATGAACACCACGGCTCACGACGCTAGAAGGGTTTTCAAACGTACGTGAGTTCGCCAAAGGAAAGCCACAGACTACACTGTGCGAAACAAGTCTGTGTCAAACCGCGCCTTCGAGCTTCCATCTGGCTTCACGGGGAAAACCTAGTCACAACATGAACGTGTGGAACCCTAAACAGGCGGCGTGCACGTCGGTCTGAAGAAACACCACTGCAGAGAAACCGTGTTTCTACCAACCTCTTCCCTGAAAATGGTAGTCTATTCCAAGGTAAGTGTGACAGCGCAAGGCATGTGCCCCATGCCTGCGCCACGGAAATAAGGAGTGGAGATTGTCTCTCCCGGTTCAAACCTTGTTCCGTGAGAAATGTTTTCAAGAGTGCGAGAGAGAGCAGAGGGAAAAGGTCATGCCTTTAAGTCTGAGAAGGAAACCCTGGAAAGCCGTACGCCTACGTATGAGCGGCATTCTGGCGCGAACGTGTGAAGGCATAAAGAATGTGTCCTGGGACGGTGCTTGACAAACCCCTTGTGAAGAAGTCTTCCCTCAGCTATCATATGGTTTCAGGAAGATAAAAGTGTTTTCCGCCGTGGGCGTGAAGGCACGAGGGACGTGCCCTAGAGTGAGCTGTCCGTTTCGAATGTGCCGCCCGTCGTTCCACGAAGAAGGGTGAGTATGGAAATGTATGATGTGAGGAAGCATAGGGAAGATTGCCTACGGGTGTTTAACTCTAAGGACAAATCTAGAGGGTTGCCGTCCGTCGACGACCAGCTCTTTCCCTACGGATGGAAGCGCCGTGTTAAAGCTTAGGGCGAGAGAAAAGAGACGGAATGCGAGATACACCACAGTGGGGAACACGTTGTGTGGAGGGCTTCTCTCCACCAAAGTCTCGGGTCACGAATTTGGAAGGGCCTTCAAATGTACGTGAGCTAGCGTCAGCAGAGCCTTCCACTGAACTCAGAGAAACGAGGCCGCGTCAAACATGATTTCGTGCTAACACCTTGGTTCGCGAAGCGCGAAGCCTTTTGAGATATGTGTGTGAGGGTCTTGCACTCACCTCTCAAGAAACAAAACGGTAGAGCAATAGTCTTCCCACTACCATCTACAGGGAAGAAGACGGAGGAAATGTCCCACGTTAAACGTGAAGGCGCAAGTTACTGTGCCATAGAGCCCTGCTTGGGAAAGAACTTGTGTCGAAAGCTTCTCCCAACTCAGATCTTGTTTCGGGAAGATAGAAGCGCTGTCGGTACTTTGTGTGGAAACACAAGGAGAATGCCACACGCTGAATTGTGAAGAGAAATGTGGGTCGAACGTGACCACCAACACACTCGTTGTCCCCTAGAGAGGTGTGTGTCTGGAAGTGGGAGGAAGCGTAACGGACGTGCTATACACTTAACTCCAAGAAACAACGCTGTGGAGGTGCGGTCCTTCGACTGCCCTTCTTCTTTGCTAAGGAACGAAGCGGCTTGAAGCCAAGTGTGAAAGGAAACGGAGGGCAAGGAAGGGTGATATACCTCACTCGCGGCACAACTTCTGATGGAGGGCTTTTCTCAACGAACAGCATGTGTCACGAAGATAGAAGGGTTTGCGAAAGTATGTGACTTCGCCAAAGGAAAGGCATACACGAATCTCGGCGAACCACGTCTGTGCCGATCGCGACTTCGAGCTTACATCTGGGTTCCCGAGGAATCCATAGTCACATAATGTATGTGTGGTATCCTACTGCAGAAACACCACTGCAGAGAAACCGTGCGTCTACTATCACCTTCCCTGAAACTGGTAGACTTTTGCAATGGAAGTGGGAAATCGCAAGGAATGTGCCCCGTGCCTGTGCCACGGAAGTAACTAGTGTAAATGTCTGTCGCGATTCGAATCCTGTTCCGTGAGAAGCGTTTCCAAGAGTATGAGAGAGAGCAGATGGAAAAGGTCATGGTTTGAAGCGTGAGAAGGAGACCCGTCAGGAAAGCCATACACGTAAGTCGGGGAAGCACTTTTCGCGTGACATGGTGAAGGCATCTAGAATGTGCCCTGTGACGGTGCTCGAGAAACCACTTGTGAAGAAGGCTTCCCTCAACTGCCGTATCGTTTCCGTAGGAGGAAACTGTTTTCCGTAGTGGGTGTGAAGGCATAAGGGACGTAGACGAGACTTCGCTCTCCGCTTCGAAGGTGCCTGCCGTCGTTACACGAAGAAGGATGTGTATGGAAATGGATGACTGCGGAAGCATAAGGAAGATGGCATGCGTTTGTTTAACTCTAAGAACAAGTCTCGAGGGTTCCCGTCCTTCGACTACCATCTCTTCTCGTAAGGATGCGAAGCCGCTCCTTAAACCTCGTGTGAACGAAAAGAGATGGAACGCGCGATACCGCACAGTGAGGAACACGTTGTGCGGAGGGTTTCTCTCCATTACGTCCTGTGTCATGGAGGTGGATGGGTCTTGCAATGTACGTGGGCTAGCCTCAGTAGCAGTAGTAGCCTGACACTGAATTCTGAGAAACAAGGCCATGTCAAACAGGCTTTCGCGCTAACATCGTGGTGCTTGAAGAAAGAAGCCTTTGGAGACATGTGCGTTGCTATATAAGGTAGGCGTCTTACACTCACCTCTCACGAAACCAAACTGTAGGGAACTAGTCTTTCCACTACCGCCTCCGGGGAAGAAGTTGGAAGAACTTTCCGACGTTCAAAGTGAAGGCACAAATGCTGGGCCGTCTACCACTGTTTGAGAGAGGAGTTGTGTCTCAAGCTCCTGTCAACCCAGATCTTGCTTCGGGAAGGGAGAAGCGTTTTCAGGACTTCGTGTGAAAGCGTAAGGACAATGCCATAGGCTGAATGGTGAAGGAAAATGTGGGTCGAATGCGACCACCAACTAACAAGTTGTCCCCTAGGGAGGTGTGTGTCTGGAAATGGGAGGAAGCGTAAGGAACGAGCTGTACACTTAAGTCTAAGAGACAATGCTGTGGAGGAGCGGTCCTTCGACTCCCCGCCTCCTTTCCTAAGGATCGAAGCAGCTTGACGCCGAGTGTGAACGGAAGCAGAGGAAAAGCCTGCTATACCTTACTCGTGGAACCACTTTGTATGGAGGGCTTCTCTCAATGAACACCACGGCTCACGACGCTAGAAGGGTTTTCAAACGTACGTGAGTTCGCCAAAGGAAAGCCACAGACTACACTGTGCGAAACAAGTCTGTGTCAAACCGCGCCTTCGAGCTTCCATCTGGCTTCACGGGGAAAACCTAGTCACAACATGAACGTGTGGAACCCTAAACAGGCGGCGTGCACGTCGGTCTGAAGAAACACCACTGCAGAGAAACCGTGTTTCTACCAACCTCTTCCCTGAAAATGGTAGTCTATTCCAAGGTAAGTGTGACAGCGCAAGGCATGTGCCCCATGCCTGCGCCACGGAAATAAGGAGTGGAGATTGTCTCTCCCGGTTCAAACCTTGTTCCGTGAGAAATGTTTTCAAGAGTGCGAGAGAGAGCAGAGGGAAAAGGTCATGCCTTTAAGTCTGAGAAGGAAACCCTGGAAAGCCGTACGCCTACGTATGAGCGGCATTCTGGCGCGAACGTGTGAAGGCATAAAGAATGTGTCCTGGGACGGTGCTTGACAAACCCCTTGTGAAGAAGTCTTCCCTCAGCTATCATATGGTTTCAGGAAGATAAAAGTGTTTTCCGCCGTGGGCGTGAAGGCACGAGGGACGTGCCCTAGAGTGAGCTGTCCGTTTCGAATGTGCCGCCCGTCGTTCCACGAAGAAGGGTGAGTATGGAAATGTATGATGTGAGGAAGCATAGGGAAGATTGCCTACGGGTGTTTAACTCTAAGGACAAATCTAGAGGGTTGCCGTCCGTCGACGACCAGCTCTTTCCCTACGGATGGAAGCGCCGTGTTAAAGCTTAGGGCGAGAGAAAAGAGACGGAATGCGAGATACACCACAGTGGGGAACACGTTGTGTGGAGGGCTTCTCTCCACCAAAGTCTCGGGTCACGAATTTGGAAGGGCCTTCAAATGTACGTGAGCTAGCGTCAGCAGAGCCTTCCACTGAACTCAGAGAAACGAGGCCGCGTCAAACATGATTTCGTGCTAACCCCTTGGTTCGCGAAGCGCGAAGCCTTTTGAGATATGTGTGTGAGGGTCTTGCACTCACCTCTCAAGAAACAAAACGGTAGAGCAATAGTCTTCCCACTACCATCTACAGGGAAGAAGACGGAGGAAATGTCCCACGTTAAACGTGAAGGCGCAAGTTACTGTGCCATAGAGCCCTGCTTGGGAAAGAACTTGTGTCGAAAGCTTCTCCCAACTCAGATCTTGTTTCGGGAAGATAGAAGCGCTGTCGGTACTTTGTGTGGAAACACAAGGAAAATGCCACACGCTGAATTGTGAAGAGAAATGTGGGTCGAACGTGACCACCAACACACTCGTTGTCCCCTAGAGAGGTGTGTGTCTGGAAGTGGGAGGAAGCGTAACGGACGTGCTATACACTTAACTCCAAGAAACAACGCTGTGGAGGTGCGGTCCTTCGACTGCCCTTCTTCTTTGCTAAGGAACGAAGCGGCTTGAAGCCAAGTGTGAAAGGAAACGGAGGGCAAGGAAGGGTGATATACCTCACTCGCGGCACAACTTCTGATGGAGGGCTTTTCTCAACGAACAGCATGTGTCACGAAGATAGAAGGGTTTGCGAAAGTATGTGACTTCGCCAAAGGAAAGGCATACACGAATCTCGGCGAACCACGTCTGTGCCGATCGCGACTTCGAGCTTACATCTGGGTTCCCGAGGAATCCATAGTCACATAATGTATGTGTGGTATCCTACTGCAGAAACACCACTGCAGAGAAACCGTGCGTCTACTATCACCTTCCCTGAAACTGGTAGACTTTTGCAATGGAAGTGGGAAATCGCAAGGAATGTGCCCCGTGCCTGTGCCACGGAAGTAACTAGTGTAAATGTCTGTCGCGATTCGAATCCTGTTCCGTGAGAAGCGTTTCCAAGAGTATGAGAGAGAGCAGATGGAAAAGGTCATGGTTTGAAGCGTGAGAAGGAGACCCGTCAGGAAAGCCATACACGTAAGTCGGGGAAGCACTTTTCGCGTGACATGGTGAAGGCATCTAGAATGTGCCCTGTGACGGTGCTCGAGAAACCACTTGTGAAGAAGGCTTCCCTCAACTGCCGTATCGTTTCCGTAGGAGGAAACTGTTTTCCGTAGTGGGTGTGAAGGCATAAGGGACGTAGACGAGACTTCGCTCTCCGCTTCGAAGGTGCCTGCCGTCGTTACACGAAGAAGGATGTGTATGGAAATGGATGACTGCGGAAGCATAAGGAAGATGGCATGCGTTTGTTTAACTCTAAGAACAAGTCTCGAGGGTTCCCGTCCTTCGACTACCATCTCTTCTCGTAAGGATGCGAAGCCGCTCCTTAAACCTCGTGTGAACGAAAAGAGATGGAACGCGCGATACCGCACAGTGAGGAACACGTTGTGCGGAGGGTTTCTCTCCATTACGTCCTGTGTCATGGAGGTGGATGGGTCTTGCAATGTACGTGGGCTAGCCTCAGTAGCAGTAGTAGCCTGACACTGAATTCTGAGAAACAAGGCCATGTCAAACAGGCTTTCGCGCTAACATCGTGGTGCTTGAAGAAAGAAGCCTTTGGAGACATGTGCGTTGCTATATAAGGTAGGCGTCTTACACTCACCTCTCACGAAACCAAACTGTAGGGAACTAGTCTTTCCACTACCGCCTCCGGGGAAGAAGTTGGAAGAACTTTCCGACGTTCAAAGTGAAGGCACAAATGCTGGGCCGTCTACCACTGTTTGAGAGAGGAGTTGTGTCTCAAGCTCCTGTCAACCCAGATCTTGCTTCGGGAAGGGAGAAGCGTTTTCAGGACTTCGTGTGAAAGCGTAAGGACAATGCCATAGGCTGAATGGTGAAGGAAAATGTGGGTCGAATGCGACCACCAACTAACAAGTTGTCCCCTAGGGAGGTGTGTGTCTGGAAATGGGAGGAAGCGTAAGGAACGAGCTGTACACTTAAGTCTAAGAGACAATGCTGTGGAGGAGCGGTCCTTCGACTCCCCGCCTCCTTTCCTAAGGATCGAAGCAGCTTGACGCCGAGTGTGAACGGAAGCAGAGGAAAAGCCTGCTATACCTTACTCGTGGAACCACTTTGTATGGAGGGCTTCTCTCAATGAACACCACGGCTCACGACGCTAGAAGGGTTTTCAAACGTACGTGAGTTCGCCAAAGGAAAGCCACAGACTACACTGTGCGAAACAAGTCTGTGTCAAACCGCGCCTTCGAGCTTCCATCTGGCTTCACGGGGAAAACCTAGTCACAACATGAACGTGTGGAACCCTAAACAGGCGGCGTGCACGTCGGTCTGAAGAAACACCACTGCAGAGAAACCGTGTTTCTACCAACCTCTTCCCTGAAAATGGTAGTCTATTCCAAGGTAAGTGTGACAGCGCAAGGCATGTGCCCCATGCCTGCGCCACGGAAATAAGGAGTGGAGATTGTCTCTCCCGGTTCAAACCTTGTTCCGTGAGAAATGTTTTCAAGAGTGCGAGAGAGAGCAGAGGGAAAAGGTCATGCCTTTAAGTCTGAGAAGGAAACCCTGGAAAGCCGTACGCCTACGTATGAGCGGCATTCTGGCGCGAACGTGTGAAGGCATAAAGAATGTGTCCTGGGACGGTGCTTGACAAACCCCTTGTGAAGAAGTCTTCCCTCAGCTATCATATGGTTTCAGGAAGATAAAAGTGTTTTCCGCCGTGGGCGTGAAGGCACGAGGGACGTGCCCTAGAGTGAGCTGTCCGTTTCGAATGTGCCGCCCGTCGTTCCACGAAGAAGGGTGAGTATGGAAATGTATGATGTGAGGAAGCATAGGGAAGATTGCCTACGGGTGTTTAACTCTAAGGACAAATCTAGAGGGTTGCCGTCCGTCGACGACCAGCTCTTTCCCTACGGATGGAAGCGCCGTGTTAAAGTTTAGGGCGAGAGAAAAGAGACGGAATGCGAGATACACCACAGTGGGGAACACGTTGTGTGGAGGGCTTCTCTCCACCAAAGTCTCGGGTCACGAATTTGGAAGGGCCTTCAAATGTACGTGAGCTAGCGTCAGCAGAGCCTTCCACTGAACTCAGAGAAACGAGGCCGCGTCAAACATGATTTCGTGCTAACCCCTTGGTTCGCGAAGCGCGAAGCCTTTTGAGATATGTGTGTGAGGGTCTTGCACTCACCTCTCAAGAAACAAAACGGTAGAGCAATAGTCTTCCCACTACCATCTACAGGGAAGAAGACGGAGGAAATGTCCCACGTTAAACGTGAAGGCGCAAGTTACTGTGCCATAGAGCCCTGCTTGGGAAAGAACTTGTGTCGAAAGCTTCTCCCAACTCAGATCTTGTTTCGGGAAGATAGAAGCGCTGTCGGTACTTTGTGTGGAAACACAAGGAAAATGCCACACGCTGAATTGTGAAGAGAAATGTGGGTCGAACGTGACCACCAACACACTCGTTGTCCCCTAGAGAGGTGTGTGTCTGGAAGTGGGAGGAAGCGTAACGGACGTGCTATACACTTAACTCCAAGAAACAACGCTGTGGAGGTGCGGTCCTTCGACTGCCCTTCTTCTTTGCTAAGGAACGAAGCGGCTTGAAGCCAAGTGTGAAAGGAAACGGAGGGCAAGGAAGGGTGATATACCTCACTCGCGGCACAACTTCTGATGGAGGGCTTTTCTCAACGAACAGCATGTGTCACGAAGATAGAAGGGTTTGCGAAAGTATGTGACTTCACCAAAGGAAAGGCATACACGAATCTCGGCGAACCACGTCTGTGCCGATCGCGACTTCGAGCTTACATCTGGGTTCCCGAGGAATCCATAGTCACATAATGTATGTGTGGTATCCTACTGCAGAAACACCACTGCAGAGAAACCGTGCGTCTACTATCACCTTCCCTGAAACTGGTAGACTTTTGCAATGGAAGTGGGAAATCGCAAGGAATGTGCCCCGTGCCTGTGCCACGGAAGTAACTAGTGTAAATGTCTGTCGCGATTGGAATCCTGTTCCGTGAGAAGCGTTTCCAAGAGTATGAGAGAGAGCAGATGGAAAAGGTCATGGTTTGAAGCGTGAGAAGGAGACCCGTCAGGAAAGCCATACACGTAAGTCGGGGAAGCACTTTCGCGTGACATGGTGAAGGCATCTAGAATGTGCCCTGTGACGGTGCTCGAGAAACCACTTGTGAAGAAGGCTTCCCTCAACTGCCGTATCGTTTCCGTAGGAGGAAACTGTTTTCCGTAGTGGGTGTGAAGGCATAAGGGACGTAGACGAGACTTCGCTCTCCGCTTCGAAGGTGCCTGCCGTCGTTACACGAAGAAGGATGTGTATGGAAATGGATGACTGCGGAAGCATAAGGAAGATGGCATGCGTTTGTTTAACTCTAAGAACAAGTCTCGAGGGTTCCCGTCCTTCGACTACCATCTCTTCTCGTAAGGATGCGAAGCCGCTCCTTAAACCTCGTGTGAACGAAAAGAGATGGAACGCGCGATACCGCACAGTGAGGAACACGTTGTGCGGAGGGTTTCTCTCCATTACGTCCTGTGTCATGGAGGTGGATGGGTCTTGCAATGTACGTGGGCTAGCCTCAGTAGCAGTAGTAGCCTGACACTGAATTCTGAGAAACAAGGCCATGTCAAACAGGCTTTCGCGCTAACATCGTGGTGCTTGAAGAAAGAAGCCTTTGGAGACATGTGCGTTGCTATATAAGGTAGGCGTCTTACACTCACCTCTCACGAAACCAAACTGTAGGGAACTAGTCTTTCCACTACCGCCTCCGGGGAAGAAGTTGGAAGAACTTTCCGACGTTCAAAGTGAAGGCACAAATGCTGGGCCGTCTACCACTGTTTGAGAGAGGAGTTGTGTCTCAAGCTCCTGTCAACCCAGATCTTGCTTCGGGAAGGGAGAAGCGTTTTCAGGACTTCGTGTGAAAGCGTAAGGACAATGCCATAGGCTGAATGGTGAAGGAAAATGTGGGTCGAATGCGACCACCAACTAACAAGTTGTCCCCTAGGGAGGTGTGTGTCTGGAAATGGGAGGAAGCGTAAGGAACGAGCTGTACACTTAAGTCTAAGAGACAATGCTGTGGAGGAGCGGTCCTTCGACTCCCCGCCTCCTTTCCTAAGGATCGAAGCAGCTTGACGCCGAGTGTGAACGGAAGCAGAGGAAAAGCCTGCTATACCTTACTCGTGGAACCACTTTGTATGGAGGGCTTCTCTCAATGAACACCACGGCTCACGACGCTAGAAGGGTTTTCAAACGTACGTGAGTTCGCCAAAGGAAAGCCACAGACTACACTGTGCGAAACAAGTCTGTGTCAAACCGCGCCTTCGAGCTTCCATCTGGCTTCACGGGGAAAACCTAGTCACAACATGAACGTGTGGAACCCTAAACAGGCGGCGTGCACGTCGGTCTGAAGAAACACCACTGCAGAGAAACCGTGTTTCTACCAACCTCTTCCCTGAAAATGGTAGTCTATTCCAAGGTAAGTGTGACAGCGCAAGGCATGTGCCCCATGCCTGCGCCACGGAAATAAGGAGTGGAGATTGTCTCTCCCGGTTCAAACCTTGTTCCGTGAGAAATGTTTTCAAGAGTGCGAGAGAGAGCAGAGGGAAAAGGTCATGCCTTTAAGTCTGAGAAGGAAACCCTGGAAAGCCGTACGCCTACGTATGAGCGGCATTCTGGCGCGAACGTGTGAAGGCATAAAGAATGTGTCCTGGGACGGTGCTTGACAAACCCCTTGTGAAGAAGTCTTCCCTCAGCTATCATATGGTTTCAGGAAGATAAAAGTGTTTTCCGCCGTGGGCGTGAAGGCACGAGGGACGTGCCCTAGAGTGAGCTGTCCGTTTCGAATGTGCCGCCCGTCGTTCCACGAAGAAGGGTGAGTATGGAAATGTATGATGTGAGGAAGCATAGGGAAGATTGCCTACGGGTGTTTAACTCTAAGGACAAATCTAGAGGGTTGCCGTCCGTCGACGACCAGCTCTTTCCCTACGGATGGAAGCGCCGTGTTAAAGCTTAGGGCGAGAGAAAAGAGACGGAATGCGAGATACACCACAGTGGGGAACACGTTGTGTGGAGGGCTTCTCTCCACCAAAGTCTCGGGTCACGAATTTGGAAGGGCCTTCAAATGTACGTGAGCTAGCGTCAGCAGAGCCTTCCACTGAACTCAGAGAAACGAGGCCGCGTCAAACATGATTTCGTGCTAACACCTTGGTTCGCGAAGCGCGAAGCCTTTTGAGATATGTGTGTGAGGGTCTTGCACTCACCTCTCAAGAAACAAAACGGTAGAGCAATAGTCTTCCCACTACCATCTACAGGGAAGAAGACGGAGGAAATGTCCCACGTTAAACGTGAAGGCGCAAGTTACTGTGCCATAGAGCCCTGCTTGGGAAAGAACTTGTGTCGAAAGCTTCTCCCAACTCAGATCTTGTTTCGGGAAGATAGAAGCGCTGTCGGTACTTTGTGTGGAAACACAAGGAAAATGCCACACGCTGAATTGTGAAGAGAAATGTGGGTCGAACGTGACCACCAACACACTCGTTGTCCCCTAGAGAGGTGTGTGTCTGGAAGTGGGAGGAAGCGTAACGGACGTGCTATACACTTAACTCCAAGAAACAACGCTGTGGAGGTGCGGTCCTTCGACTGCCCTTCTTCTTTGCTAAGGAACGAAGCGGCTTGAAGCCAAGTGTGAAAGGAAACGGAGGGCAAGGAAGGGTGATATACCTCACTCGCGGCACAACTTCTGATGGAGGGCTTTTCTCAACGAACAGCATGTGTCACGAAGATAGAAGGGTTTGCGAAAGTATGTGACTTCGCCAAAGGAAAGGCATACACGAATCTCGGCGAACCACGTCTGTGCCGATCGCGACTTCGAGCTTACATCTGGGTTCCCGAGGAATCCATAGTCACATAATGTATGTGTGGTATCCTACTGCAGAAACACCACTGCAGAGAAACCGTGCGTCTACTATCACCTTCCCTGAAACTGGTAGACTTTTGCAATGGAAGTGGGAAATCGCAAGGAATGTGCCCCGTGCCTGTGCCACGGAAGTAACTAGTGTAAATGTCTGTCGCGATTGGAATCCTGTTCCGTGAGAAGCGTTTCCAAGAGTATGAGAGAGAGCAGATGGAAAAGGTCATGGTTTGAAGCGTGAGAAGGAGACCCGTCAGGAAAGCCATACACGTAAGTCGGGGAAGCACTTTCGCGTGACATGGTGAAGGCATCTAGAATGTGCCCTGTGACGGTGCTCGAGAAACCACTTGTGAAGAAGGCTTCCCTCAACTGCCGTATCGTTTCCGTAGGAGGAAACTGTTTTCCGTAGTGGGTGTGAAGGCATAAGGGACGTAGACGAGACTTCGCTCTCCGCTTCGAAGGTGCCTGCCGTCGTTACACGAAGAAGGATGTGTATGGAAATGGATGACTGCGGAAGCATAAGGAAGATGGCATGCGTTTGTTTAACTCTAAGAACAAGTCTCGAGGGTTCCCGTCCTTCGACTACCATCTCTTCTCGTAAGGATGCGAAGCCGCTCCTTAAACCTCGTGTGAACGAAAAGAGATGGAACGCGCGATACCGCACAGTGAGGAACACGTTGTGCGGAGGGTTTCTCTCCATTACGTCCTGTGTCATGGAGGTGGATGGGTCTTGCAATGTACGTGGGCTAGCCTCAGTAGCAGTAGTAGCCTGACACTGAATTCTGAGAAACAAGGCCATGTCAAACAGGCTTTCGCGCTAACATCGTGGTGCTTGAAGAAAGAAGCCTTTGGAGACATGTGCGTTGCTATATAAGGTAGGCGTCTTACACTCACCTCTCACGAAACCAAACTGTAGGGAACTAGTCTTTCCACTACCGCCTCCGGGGAAGAAGTTGGAAGAACTTTCCGACGTTCAAAGTGAAGGCACAAATGCTGGGCCGTCTACCACTGTTTGAGAGAGGAGTTGTGTCTCAAGCTCCTGTCAACCCAGATCTTGCTTCGGGAAGGGAGAAGCGTTTTCAGGACTTCGTGTGAAAGCGTAAGGACAATGCCATAGGCTGAATGGTGAAGGAAAATGTGGGTCGAATGCGACCACCAACTAACAAGTTGTCCCCTAGGGAGGTGTGTGTCTGGAAATGGGAGGAAGCGTAAGGAACGAGCTGTACACTTAAGTCTAAGAGACAATGCTGTGGAGGAGCGGTCCTTCGACTCCCCGCCTCCTTTCCTAAGGATCGAAGCAGCTTGACGCCGAGTGTGAACGGAAGCAGAGGAAAAGCCTGCTATACCTTACTCGTGGAACCACTTTGTATGGAGGGCTTCTCTCAATGAACACCACGGCTCACGACGCTAGAAGGGTTTTCAAACGTACGTGAGTTCGCCAAAGGAAAGCCACAGACTACACTGTGCGAAACAAGTCTGTGTCAAACCGCGCCTTCGAGCTTCCATCTGGCTTCACGGGGAAAACCTAGTCACAACATGAACGTGTGGAACCCTAAACAGGCGGCGTGCACGTCGGTCTGAAGAAACACCACTGCAGAGAAACCGTGTTTCTACCAACCTCTTCCCTGAAAATGGTAGTCTATTCCAAGGTAAGTGTGACAGCGCAAGGCATGTGCCCCATGCCTGCGCCACGGAAATAAGGAGTGGAGATTGTCTCTCCCGGTTCAAACCTTGTTCCGTGAGAAATGTTTTCAAGAGTGCGAGAGAGAGCAGAGGGAAAAGGTCATGCCTTTAAGTCTGAGAAGGAAACCCTGGAAAGCCGTACGCCTACGTATGAGCGGCATTCTGGCGCGAACGTGTGAAGGCATAAAGAATGTGTCCTGGGACGGTGCTTGACAAACCCCTTGTGAAGAAGTCTTCCCTCAGCTATCATATGGTTTCAGGAAGATAAAAGTGTTTTCCGCCGTGGGCGTGAAGGCACGAGGGACGTGCCCTAGAGTGAGCTGTCCGTTTCGAATGTGCCGCCCGTCGTTCCACGAAGAAGGGTGAGTATGGAAATGTATGATGTGAGGAAGCATAGGGAAGATTGCCTACGGGTGTTTAACTCTAAGGACAAATCTAGAGGGTTGCCGTCCGTCGACGACCAGCTCTTTCCCTACGGATGGAAGCGCCGTGTTAAAGCTTAGGGCGAGAGAAAAGAGACGGAATGCGAGATACACCACAGTGGGGAACACGTTGTGTGGAGGGCTTCTCTCCACCAAAGTCTCGGGTCACGAATTTGGAAGGGCCTTCAAATGTACGTGAGCTAGCGTCAGCAGAGCCTTCCACTGAACTCAGAGAAACGAGGCCGCGTCAAACATGATTTCGTGCTAACCCCTTGGTTCGCGAAGCGCGAAGCCTTTTGAGATATGTGTGTGAGGGTCTTGCACTCACCTCTCAAGAAACAAAACGGTAGAGCAATAGTCTTCCCACTACCATCTACAGGGAAGAAGACGGAGGAAATGTCCCACGTTAAACGTGAAGGCGCAAGTTACTGGGCCATAGAGCCCTGCTTGGGAAAGAACTTGTGTCGAAAGCTTCTCCCAACTCAGATCTTGTTTCGGGAAGATAGAAGCGCTGTCGGTACTTTGTGTGGAAACACAAGGAAAATGCCACACGCTGAATTGTGAAGAGAAATGTGGGTCGAACGTGACCACCAACACACTCGTTGTCCCCTAGAGAGGTGTGTGTCTGGAAGTGGGAGGAAGCGTAACGGACGTGCTATACACTTAACTCCAAGAAACAACGCTGTGGAGGTGCGGTCCTTCGACTGCCCTTCTTCTTTGCTAAGGAACGAAGCGGCTTGAAGCCAAGTGTGAAAGGAAACGGAGGGCAAGGAAGGGTGATATACCTCACTCGCGGCACAACTTCTGATGGAGGGCTTTTCTCAACGAACAGCATGTGTCACGAACATAGAAGGGTTTGCGAAAGTATGTGACTTCGCCAAAGGAAAGGCATACACGAATCTCGGCGAACCACGTCTGTGCCGATCGCGACTTCGAGCTTACATCTGGGTTCCCGAGGAATCCATAGTCACATAATGTCTGTGTGGTATCCTACTGCAGAAACACCACTGCAGAGAAACCGTGCGTCTACTATCACCTTCCCTGAAACTGGTAGACTTTTGCAATGGAAGTGGGAAATCGCAAGGAATGTGCCCCGTGCCTGTGCCACGGAAGTAACTAGTGTAAATGTCTGTCGCGATTGGAATCCTGTTCCGTGAGAAGCGTTTCCAAGAGTATGAGAGAGAGCAGATGGAAAAGGTCATGGTTTGAAGCGTGAGAAGGAGACCCGTCAGGAAAGCCATACACGTAAGTCGGGGAAGCACTTTTCGCGTGACATGGTGAAGGCATCTAGAATGTGCCCTGTGACGGTGCTCGAGAAACCACTTGTGAAGAAGGCTTCCCTCAACTGCCGTATCGTTTCCGTAGGAGGAAACTGTTTTCCGTAGTGGGTGTGAAGGCATAAGGGACGTAGACGAGACTTCGCTCTCCGCTTCGAAGGTGCCTGCCGTCGTTACACGAAGAAGGATGTGTATGGAAATGGATGACTGCGGAAGCATAAGGAAGATGGCATGCGTTTGTTTAACTCTAAGAACAAGTCTCGAGGGTTCCCGTCCTTCGACTACCATCTCTTCTCGTAAGGATGCGAAGCCGCTCCTTAAACCTCGTGTGAACGAAAAGAGATGGAACGCGCGATACCGCACAGTGAGGAACACGTTGTGCGGAGGGTTTCTCTCCATTACGTCCTGTGTCATGGAGGTGGATGGGTCTTGCAATGTACGTGGGCTAGCCTCAGTAGCAGTAGTAGCCTGACACTGAATTCTGAGAAACAAGGCCATGTCAAACAGGCTTTCGCGCTAACATCGTGGTGCTTGAAGAAAGAAGCCTTTGGAGACATGTGCGTTGCTATATAAGGTAGGCGTCTTACACTCACCTCTCACGAAACCAAACTGTAGGGAACTAGTCTTTCCACTACCGCCTCCGGGGAAGAAGTTGGAAGAACTTTCCGACGTTCAAAGTGAAGGCACAAATGCTGGGCCGTCTACCACTGTTTGAGAGAGGAGTTGTGTCTCAAGCTCCTGTCAACCCAGATCTTGCTTCGGGAAGGGAGAAGCGTTTTCAGGACTTCGTGTGAAAGCGTAAGGACAATGCCATAGGCTGAATGGTGAAGGAAAATGTGGGTCGAATGCGACCACCAACTAACAAGTTGTCCCCTAGGGAGGTGTGTGTCTGGAAATGGGAGGAAGCGTAAGGAACGAGCTGTACACTTAAGTCTAAGAGACAATGCTGTGGAGGAGCGGTCCTTCGACTCCCCGCCTCCTTTCCTAAGGATCGAAGCAGCTTGACGCCGAGTGTGAACGGAAGCAGAGGAAAAGCCTGCTATACCTTACTCGTGGAACCACTTTGTATGGAGGGCTTCTCTCAATGAACACCACGGCTCACGACGCTAGAAGGGTTTTCAAACGTACGTGAGTTCGCCAAAGGAAAGCCACAGACTACACTGTGCGAAACAAGTCTGTGTCAAACCGCGCCTTCGAGCTTCCATCTGGCTTCACGGGGAAAACCTAGTCACAACATGAACGTGTGGAACCCTAAACAGGCGGCGTGCACGTCGGTCTGAAGAAACACCACTGCAGAGAAACCGTGTTTCTACCAACCTCTTCCCTGAAAATGGTAGTCTATTCCAAGGTAAGTGTGACAGCGCAAGGCATGTGCCCCATGCCTGCGCCACGGAAATAAGGAGTGGAGATTGTCTCTCCCGGTTCAAACCTTGTTCCGTGAGAAATGTTTTCAAGAGTGCGAGAGAGAGCAGAGGGAAAAGGTCATGCCTTTAAGTCTGAGAAGGAAACCCTGGAAAGCCGTACGCCTACGTATGAGCGGCATTCTGGCGCGAACGTGTGAAGGCATAAAGAATGTGTCCTGGGACGGTGCTTGACAAACCCCTTGTGAAGAAGTCTTCCCTCAGCTATCATATGGTTTCAGGAAGATAAAAGTGTTTTCCGCCGTGGGCGTGAAGGCACGAGGGACGTGCCCTAGAGTGAGCTGTCCGTTTCGAATGTGCCGCCCGTCGTTCCACGAAGAAGGGTGAGTATGGAAATGTATGATGTGAGGAAGCATAGGGAAGATTGCCTACGGGTGTTTAACTCTAAGGACAAATCTAGAGGGTTGCCGTCCGTCGACGACCAGCTCTTTCCCTACGGATGGAAGCGCCGTGTTAAAGTTTAGGGCGAGAGAAAAGAGACGGAATGCGAGATACACCACAGTGGGGAACACGTTGTGTGGAGGGCTTCTCTCCACCAAAGTCTCGGGTCACGAATTTGGAAGGGCCTTCAAATGTACGTGAGCTAGCGTCAGCAGAGCCTTCCACTGAACTCAGAGAAACGAGGCCGCGTCAAACATGATTTCGTGCTAACCCCTTGGTTCGCGAAGCGCGAAGCCTTTTGAGATATGTGTGTGAGGGTCTTGCACTCACCTCTCAAGAAACAAAACGGTAGAGCAATAGTCTTCCCACTACCATCTACAGGGAAGAAGACGGAGGAAATGTCCCACGTTAAACGTGAAGGCGCAAGTTACTGTGCCATAGAGCCCTGCTTGGGAAAGAACTTGTGTCGAAAGCTTCTCCCAACTCAGATCTTGTTTCGGGAAGATAGAAGCGCTGTCGGTACTTTGTGTGGAAACACAAGGAAAATGCCACACGCTGAATTGTGAAGAGAAATGTGGGTCGAACGTGACCACCAACACACTCGTTGTCCCCTAGAGAGGTGTGTGTCTGGAAGTGGGAGGAAGCGTAACGGACGTGCTATACACTTAACTCCAAGAAACAACGCTGTGGAGGTGCGGTCCTTCGACTGCCCTTCTTCTTTGCTAAGGAACGAAGCGGCTTGAAGCCAAGTGTGAAAGGAAACGGAGGGCAAGGAAGGGTGATATACCTCACTCGCGGCACAACTTCTGATGGAGGGCTTTTCTCAACGAACAGCATGTGTCACGAAGATAGAAGGGTTTGCGAAAGTATGTGACTTCGCCAAAGGAAAGGCATACACGAATCTCGGCGAACCACGTCTGTGCCGATCGCGACTTCGAGCTTACATCTGGGTTCCCGAGGAATCCATAGTCACATAATGTATGTGTGGTATCCTACTGCAGAAACACCACTGCAGAGAAACCGTGCGTCTACTATCACCTTCCCTGAAACTGGTAGACTTTTGCAATGGAAGTGGGAAATCGCAAGGAATGTGCCCCGTGCCTGTGCCACGGAAGTAACTAGTGTAAATGTCTGTCGCGATTGGAATCCTGTTCCGTGAGAAGCGTTTCCAAGAGTATGAGAGAGAGCAGATGGAAAAGGTCATGGTTTGAAGCGTGAGAAGGAGACCCGTCAGGAAAGCCATACACGTAAGTCGGGGAAGCACTTTCGCGTGACATGGTGAAGGCATCTAGAATGTGCCCTGTGACGGTGCTCGAGAAACCACTTGTGAAGAAGGCTTCCCTCAACTGCCGTATCGTTTCCGTAGGAGGAAACTGTTTTCCGTAGTGGGTGTGAAGGCATAAGGGACGTAGACGAGACTTCGCTCTCCGCTTCGAAGGTGCCTGCCGTCGTTACACGAAGAAGGATGTGTATGGAAATGGATGACTGCGGAAGCATAAGGAAGATGGCATGCGTTTGTTTAACTCTAAGAACAAGTCTCGAGGGTTCCCGTCCTTCGACTACCATCTCTTCTCGTAAGGATGCGAAGCCGCTCCTTAAACCTCGTGTGAACGAAAAGAGATGGAACGCGCGATACCGCACAGTGAGGAACACGTTGTGCGGAGGGTTTCTCTCCATTACGTCCTGTGTCATGGAGGTGGATGGGTCTTGCAATGTACGTGGGCTAGCCTCAGTAGCAGTAGTAGCCTGACACTGAATTCTGAGAAACAAGGCCATGTCAAACAGGCTTTCGCGCTAACATCGTGGTGCTTGAAGAAAGAAGCCTTTGGAGACATGTGCGTTGCTATATAAGGTAGGCGTCTTACACTCACCTCTCACGAAACCAAACTGTAGGGAACTAGTCTTTCCACTACCGCCTCCGGGGAAGAAGTTGGAAGAACTTTCCGACGTTCAAAGTGAAGGCACAAATGCTGGGCCGTCTACCACTGTTTGAGAGAGGAGTTGTGTCTCAAGCTCCTGTCAACCCAGATCTTGCTTCGGGAAGGGAGAAGCGTTTTCAGGACTTCGTGTGAAAGCGTAAGGACAATGCCATAGGCTGAATGGTGAAGGAAAATGTGGGTCGAATGCGACCACCAACTAACAAGTTGTCCCCTAGGGAGGTGTGTGTCTGGAAATGGGAGGAAGCGTAAGGAACGAGCTGTACACTTAAGTCTAAGAGACAATGCTGTGGAGGAGCGGTCCTTCGACTCCCCGCCTCCTTTCCTAAGGATCGAAGCAGCTTGACGCCGAGTGTGAACGGAAGCAGAGGAAAAGCCTGCTATACCTTACTCGTGGAACCACTTTGTATGGAGGGCTTCTCTCAATGAACACCACGGCTCACGACGCTAGAAGGGTTTTCAAACGTACGTGAGTTCGCCAAAGGAAAGCCACAGACTACACTGTGCGAAACAAGTCTGTGTCAAACCGCGCCTTCGAGCTTCCATCTGGCTTCACGGGGAAAACCTAGTCACAACATGAACGTGTGGAACCCTAAACAGGCGGCGTGCACGTCGGTCTGAAGAAACACCACTGCAGAGAAACCGTGTTTCTACCAACCTCTTCCCTGAAAATGGTAGTCTATTCCAAGGTAAGTGTGACAGCGCAAGGCATGTGCCCCATGCCTGCGCCACGGAAATAAGGAGTGGAGATTGTCTCTCCCGGTTCAAACCTTGTTCCGTGAGAAATGTTTTCAAGAGTGCGAGAGAGAGCAGAGGGAAAAGGTCATGCCTTTAAGTCTGAGAAGGAAACCCTGGAAAGCCGTACGCCTACGTATGAGCGGCATTCTGGCGCGAACGTGTGAAGGCATAAAGAATGTGTCCTGGGACGGTGCTTGACAAACCCCTTGTGAAGAAGTCTTCCCTCAGCTATCATATGGTTTCAGGAAGATAAAAGTGTTTTCCGCCGTGGGCGTGAAGGCACGAGGGACGTGCCCTAGAGTGAGCTGTCCGTTTCGAATGTGCCGCCCGTCGTTCCACGAAGAAGGGTGAGTATGGAAATGTATGATGTGAGGAAGCATAGGGAAGATTGCCTACGGGTGTTTAACTCTAAGGACAAATCTAGAGGGTTGCCGTCCGTCGACGACCAGCTCTTTCCCTACGGATGGAAGCGCCGTGTTAAAGCTTAGGGCGAGAGAAAAGAGACGGAATGCGAGATACACCACAGTGGGGAACACGTTGTGTGGAGGGCTTCTCTCCACCAAAGTCTCGGGTCACGAATTTGGAAGGGCCTTCAAATGTACGTGAGCTAGCGTCAGCAGAGCCTTCCACTGAACTCAGAGAAACGAGGCCGCGTCAAACATGATTTCGTGCTAACACCTTGGTTCGCGAAGCGCGAAGCCTTTTGAGATATGTGTGTGAGGGTCTTGCACTCACCTCTCAAGAAACAAAACGGTAGAGCAATAGTCTTCCCACTACCATCTACAGGGAAGAAGACGGAGGAAATGTCCCACGTTAAACGTGAAGGCGCAAGTTACTGTGCCATAGAGCCCTGCTTGGGAAAGAACTTGTGTCGAAAGCTTCTCCCAACTCAGATCTTGTTTCGGGAAGATAGAAGCGCTGTCGGTACTTTGTGTGGAAACACAAGGAAAATGCCACACGCTGAATTGTGAAGAGAAATGTGGGTCGAACGTGACCACCAACACACTCGTTGTCCCCTAGAGAGGTGTGTGTCTGGAAGTGGGAGGAAGCGTAACGGACGTGCTATACACTTAACTCCAAGAAACAACGCTGTGGAGGTGCGGTCCTTCGACTGCCCTTCTTCTTTGCTAAGGAACGAAGCGGCTTGAAGCCAAGTGTGAAAGGAAACGGAGGGCAAGGAAGGGTGATATACCTCACTCGCGGCACAACTTCTGATGGAGGGCTTTTCTCAACGAATAGCATGTGTCACGAAGATAGAAGGGTTTGCGAAAGTATGTGACTTCGCCAAAGGAAAGGCATACACGAATCTCGGCGAACCACGTCTGTGCCGATCGCGACTTCGAGCTTACATCTGGGTTCCCGAGGAATCCATAGTCACATAATGTATGTGTGGTATCCTACTGCAGAAACACCACTGCAGAGAAACCGTGCGTCTACTATCACCTTCCCTGAAACTGGTAGACTTTTGCAATGGAAGTGGGAAATCGCAAGGAATGTGCCCCGTGCCTGTGCCACGGAAGTAACTAGTGTAAATGTCTGTCGCGATTGGAATCCTGTTCCGTGAGAAGCGTTTCCAAGAGTATGAGAGAGAGCAGATGGAAAAGGTCATGGTTTGAAGCGTGAGAAGGAGACCCGTCAGGAAAGCCATACACGTAAGTCGGGGAAGCACTTTCGCGTGACATGGTGAAGGCATCTAGAATGTGCCCTGTGACGGTGCTCGAGAAACCACTTGTGAAGAAGGCTTCCCTCAACTGCCGTATCGTTTCCGTAGGAGGAAACTGTTTTCCGTAGTGGGTGTGAAGGCATAAGGGACGTAGACGAGACTTCGCTCTCCGCTTCGAAGGTGCCTGCCGTCGTTACACGAAGAAGGATGTGTATGGAAATGGATGACTGCGGAAGCATAAGGAAGATGGCATGCGTTTGTTTAACTCTAAGAACAAGTCTCGAGGGTTCCCGTCCTTCGACTACCATCTCTTCTCGTAAGGATGCGAAGCCGCTCCTTAAACCTCGTGTGAACGAAAAGAGATGGAACGCGCGATACCGCACAGTGAGGAACACGTTGTGCGGAGGGTTTCTCTCCATTACGTCCTGTGTCATGGAGGTGGATGGGTCTTGCAATGTACGTGGGCTAGCCTCAGTAGCAGTAGTAGCCTGACACTGAATTCTGAGAAACAAGGCCATGTCAAACAGGCTTTCGCGCTAACATCGTGGTGCTTGAAGAAAGAAGCCTTTGGAGACATGTGCGTTGCTATATAAGGTAGGCGTCTTACACTCACCTCTCACGAAACCAAACTGTAGGGAACTAGTCTTTCCACTACCGCCTCCGGGGAAGAAGTTGGAAGAACTTTCCGACGTTCAAAGTGAAGGCACAAATGCTGGGCCGTCTACCACTGTTTGAGAGAGGAGTTGTGTCTCAAGCTCCTGTCAACCCAGATCTTGCTTCGGGAAGGGAGAAGCGTTTTCAGGACTTCGTGTGAAAGCGTAAGGACAATGCCATAGGCTGAATGGTGAAGGAAAATGTGGGTCGAATGCGACCACCAACTAACAAGTTGTCCCCTAGGGAGGTGTGTGTCTGGAAATGGGAGGAAGCGTAAGGAACGAGCTGTACACTTAAGTCTAAGAGACAATGCTGTGGAGGAGCGGTCCTTCGACTCCCCGCCTCCTTTCCTAAGGATCGAAGCAGCTTGACGCCGAGTGTGAACGGAAGCAGAGGAAAAGCCTGCTATACCTTACTCGTGGAACCACTTTGTATGGAGGGCTTCTCTCAATGAACACCACGGCTCACGACGCTAGAAGGGTTTTCAAACGTACGTGAGTTCGCCAAAGGAAAGCCACAGACTACACTGTGCGAAACAAGTCTGTGTCAAACCGCGCCTTCGAGCTTCCATCTGGCTTCACGGGGAAAACCTAGTCACAACATGAACGTGTGGAACCCTAAACAGGCGGCGTGCACGTCGGTCTGAAGAAACACCACTGCAGAGAAACCGTGTTTCTACCAACCTCTTCCCTGAAAATGGTAGTCTATTCCAAGGTAAGTGTGACAGCGCAAGGCATGTGCCCCATGCCTGCGCCACGGAAATAAGGAGTGGAGATTGTCTCTCCCGGTTCAAACCTTGTTCCGTGAGAAATGTTTTCAAGAGTGCGAGAGAGAGCAGAGGGAAAAGGTCATGCCTTTAAGTCTGAGAAGGAAACCCTGGAAAGCCGTACGCCTACGTATGAGCGGCATTCTGGCGCGAACGTGTGAAGGCATAAAGAATGTGTCCTGGGACGGTGCTTGACAAACCCCTTGTGAAGAAGTCTTCCCTCAGCTATCATATGGTTTCAGGAAGATAAAAGTGTTTTCCGCCGTGGGCGTGAAGGCACGAGGGACGTGCCCTAGAGTGAGCTGTCCGTTTCGAATGTGCCGCCCGTCGTTCCACGAAGAAGGGTGAGTATGGAAATGTATGATGTGAGGAAGCATAGGGAAGATTGCCTACGGGTGTTTAACTCTAAGGACAAATCTAGAGGGTTGCCGTCCGTCGACGACCAGCTCTTTCCCTACGGATGGAAGCGCCGTGTTAAAGCTTAGGGCGAGAGAAAAGAGACGGAATGCGAGATACACCACAGTGGGGAACACGTTGTGTGGAGGGCTTCTCTCCACCAAAGTCTCGGGTCACGAATTTGGAAGGGCCTTCAAATGTACGTGAGCTAGCGTCAGCAGAGCCTTCCACTGAACTCAGAGAAACGAGGCCGCGTCAAACATGATTTCGTGCTAACACCTTGGTTCGCGAAGCGCGAAGCCTTTTGAGATATGTGTGTGAGGGTCTTGCACTCACCTCTCAAGAAACAAAACGGTAGAGCAATAGTCTTCCCACTACCATCTACAGGGAAGAAGACGGAGGAAATGTCCCACGTTAAACGTGAAGGCGCAAGTTACTGGGCCATAGAGCCCTGCTTGGGAAAGAACTTGTGTCGAAAGCTTCTCCCAACTCAGATCTTGTTTCGGGAAGATAGAAGCGCTGTCGGTACTTTGTGTGGAAACACAAGGAAAATGCCACACGCTGAATTGTGAAGAGAAATGTGGGTCGAACGTGACCACCAACACACTCGTTGTCCCCTAGAGAGGTGTGTGTCTGGAAGTGGGAGGAAGCGTAACGGACGTGCTATACACTTAACTCCAAGAAACAACGCTGTGGAGGTGCGGTCCTTCGACTGCCCTTCTTCTTTGCTAAGGAACGAAGCGGCTTGAAGCCAAGTGTGAAAGGAAACGGAGGGCAAGGAAGGGTGATATACCTCACTCGCGGCACAACTTCTGATGGAGGGCTTTTCTCAACGAACAGCATGTGTCACGAACATAGAAGGGTTTGCGAAAGTATGTGACTTCGCCAAAGGAAAGGCATACACGAATCTCGGCGAACCACGTCTGTGCCGATCGCGACTTCGAGCTTACATCTGGGTTCCCGAGGAATCCATAGTCACATAATGTATGTGTGGTATCCTACTGCAGAAACACCACTGCAGAGAAACCGTGCGTCTACTATCACCTTCCCTGAAACTGGTAGACTTTTGCAATGGAAGTGGGAAATCGCAAGGAATGTGCCCCGTGCCTGTGCCACGGAAGTAACTAGTGTAAATGTCTGTCGCGATTGGAATCCTGTTCCGTGAGAAGCGTTTCCAAGAGTATGAGAGAGAGCAGATGGAAAAGGTCATGGTTTGAAGCGTGAGAAGGAGACCCGTCAGGAAAGCCATACACGTAAGTCGGGGAAGCACTTTCGCGTGACATGGTGAAGGCATCTAGAATGTGCCCTGTGACGGTGCTCGAGAAACCACTTGTGAAGAAGGCTTCCCTCAACTGCCGTATCGTTTCCGTAGGAGGAAACTGTTTTCCGTAGTGGGTGTGAAGGCATAAGGGACGTAGACGAGACTTCGCTCTCCGCTTCGAAGGTGCCTGCCGTCGTTACACGAAGAAGGATGTGTATGGAAATGGATGACTGCGGAAGCATAAGGAAGATGGCATGCGTTTGTTTAACTCTAAGAACAAGTCTCGAGGGTTCCCGTCCTTCGACTACCATCTCTTCTCGTAAGGATGCGAAGCCGCTCCTTAAACCTCGTGTGAACGAAAAGAGATGGAACGCGCGATACCGCACAGTGAGGAACACGTTGTGCGGAGGGTTTCTCTCCATTACGTCCTGTGTCATGGAGGTGGATGGGTCTTGCAATGTACGTGGGCTAGCCTCAGTAGCAGTAGTAGCCTGACACTGAATTCTGAGAAACAAGGCCATGTCAAACAGGCTTTCGCGCTAACATCGTGGTGCTTGAAGAAAGAAGCCTTTGGAGACATGTGCGTTGCTATATAAGGTAGGCGTCTTACACTCACCTCTCACGAAACCAAACTGTAGGGAACTAGTCTTTCCACTACCGCCTCCGGGGAAGAAGTTGGAAGAACTTTCCGACGTTCAAAGTGAAGGCACAAATGCTGGGCCGTCTACCACTGTTTGAGAGAGGAGTTGTGTCTCAAGCTCCTGTCAACCCAGATCTTGCTTCGGGAAGGGAGAAGCGTTTTCAGGACTTCGTGTGAAAGCGTAAGGACAATGCCATAGGCTGAATGGTGAAGGAAAATGTGGGTCGAATGCGACCACCAACTAACAAGTTGTCCCCTAGGGAGGTGTGTGTCTGGAAATGGGAGGAAGCGTAAGGAACGAGCTGTACACTTAAGTCTAAGAGACAATGCTGTGGAGGAGCGGTCCTTCGACTCCCCGCCTCCTTTCCTAAGGATCGAAGCAGCTTGACGCCGAGTGTGAACGGAAGCAGAGGAAAAGCCTGCTATACCTTACTCGTGGAACCACTTTGTATGGAGGGCTTCTCTCAATGAACACCACGGCTCACGACGCTAGAAGGGTTTTCAAACGTACGTGAGTTCGCCAAAGGAAAGCCACAGACTACACTGTGCGAAACAAGTCTGTGTCAAACCGCGCCTTCGAGCTTCCATCTGGCTTCACGGGGAAAACCTAGTCACAACATGAACGTGTGGAACCCTAAACAGGCGGCGTGCACGTCGGTCTGAAGAAACACCACTGCAGAGAAACCGTGTTTCTCCCAACCTCTTCCCTGAAAATGGTAGTCTATTCCAAGGTAAGTGTGACAGCGCAAGGCATGTGCCCCATGCCTGCGCCACGGAAATAAGGAGTGGAGATTGTCTCTCCCGGTTCAAACCTTGTTCCGTGAGAAATGTTTTCAAGAGTGCGAGAGAGAGCAGAGGGAAAAGGTCATGCCTTTAAGTCTGAGAAGGAAACCCTGGAAAGCCGTACGCCTACGTATGAGCGGCATTCTGGCGCGAACGTGTGAAGGCATAAAGAATGTGTCCTGGGACGGTGCTTGACAAACCCCTTGTGAAGAAGTCTTCCCTCAGCTATCATATGGTTTCAGGAAGATAAAAGTGTTTTCCGCCGTGGGCGTGAAGGCACGAGGGACGTGCCCTAGAGTGAGCTGTCCGTTTCGAATGTGCCGCCCGTCGTTCCACGAAGAAGGGTGAGTATGGAAATGTATGATGTGAGGAAGCATAGGGAAGATTGCCTACGGGTGTTTAACTCTAAGGACAAATCTAGAGGGTTGCCGTCCGTCGACGACCAGCTCTTTCCCTACGGATGGAAGCGCCGTGTTAAAGCTTAGGGCGAGAGAAAAGAGACGGAATGCGAGATACACCACAGTGGGGAACACGTTGTGTGGAGGGCTTCTCTCCACCAAAGTCTCGGGTCACGAATTTGGAAGGGCCTTCAAATGTACGTGAGCTAGCGTCAGCAGAGCCTTCCACTGAACTCAGAGAAACGAGGCCGCGTCAAACATGATTTCGTGCTAACACCTTGGTTCGCGAAGCGCGAAGCCTTTTGAGATATGTGTGTGAGGGTCTTGCACTCACCTCTCAAGAAACAAAACGGTAGAGCAATAGTCTTCCCACTACCATCTACAGGGAAGAAGACGGAGGAAATGTCCCACGTTAAACGTGAAGGCGCAAGTTACTGTGCCATAGAGCCCTGCTTGGGAAAGAACTTGTGTCGAAAGCTTCTCCCAACTCAGATCTTGTTTCGGGAAGATAGAAGCGCTGTCGGTACTTTGTGTGGAAACACAAGGAAAATGCCACACGCTGAATTGTGAAGAGAAATGTGGGTCGAACGTGACCACCAACACACTCGTTGTCCCCTAGAGAGGTGTGTGTCTGGAAGTGGGAGGAAGCGTAACGGACGTGCTATACACTTAACTCCAAGAAACAACGCTGTGGAGGTGCGGTCCTTCGACTGCCCTTCTTCTTTGCTAAGGAACGAAGCGGCTTGAAGCCAAGTGTGAAAGGAAACGGAGGGCAAGGAAGGGTGATATACCTCACTCGCGGCACAACTTCTGATGGAGGGCTTTTCTCAACGAACAGCATGTGTCACGAAGATAGAAGGGTTTGCGAAAGTATGTGACTTCACCAAAGGAAAGGCATACACGAATCTCGGCGAACCACGTCTGTGCCGATCGCGACTTCGAGCTTACATCTGGGTTCCCGAGGAATCCATAGTCACATAATGTATGTGTGGTATCCTACTGCAGAAACACCACTGCAGAGAAACCGTGCGTCTACTATCACCTTCCCTGAAACTGGTAGACTTTTGCAATGGAAGTGGGAAATCGCAAGGAATGTGCCCCGTGCCTGTGCCACGGAAGTAACTAGTGTAAATGTCTGTCGCGATTGGAATCCTGTTCCGTGAGAAGCGTTTCCAAGAGTATGAGAGAGAGCAGATGGAAAAGGTCATGGTTTGAAGCGTGAGAAGGAGACCCGTCAGGAAAGCCATACACGTAAGTCGGGGAAGCACTTTCGCGTGACATGGTGAAGGCATCTAGAATGTGCCCTGTGACGGTGCTCGAGAAACCACTTGTGAAGAAGGCTTCCCTCAACTGCCGTATCGTTTCCGTAGGAGGAAACTGTTTTCCGTAGTGGGTGTGAAGGCATAAGGGACGTAGACGAGACTTCGCTCTCCGCTTCGAAGGTGCCTGCCGTCGTTACACGAAGAAGGATGTGTATGGAAATGGATGACTGCGGAAGCATAAGGAAGATGGCATGCGTTTGTTTAACTCTAAGAACAAGTCTCGAGGGTTCCCGTCCTTCGACTACCATCTCTTCTCGTAAGGATGCGAAGCCGCTCCTTAAACCTCGTGTGAACGAAAAGAGATGGAACGCGCGATACCGCACAGTGAGGAACACGTTGTGCGGAGGGTTTCTCTCCATTACGTCCTGTGTCATGGAGGTGGATGGGTCTTGCAATGTACGTGGGCTAGCCTCAGTAGCAGTAGTAGCCTGACACTGAATTCTGAGAAACAAGGCCATGTCAAACAGGCTTTCGCGCTAACATCGTGGTGCTTGAAGAAAGAAGCCTTTGGAGACATGTGCGTTGCTATATAAGGTAGGCGTCTTACACTCACCTCTCACGAAACCAAACTGTAGGGAACTAGTCTTTCCACTACCGCCTCCGGGGAAGAAGTTGGAAGAACTTTCCGACGTTCAAAGTGAAGGCACAAATGCTGGGCCGTCTACCACTGTTTGAGAGAGGAGTTGTGTCTCAAGCTCCTGTCAACCCAGATCTTGCTTCGGGAAGGGAGAAGCGTTTTCAGGACTTCGTGTGAAAGCGTAAGGACAATGCCATAGGCTGAATGGTGAAGGAAAATGTGGGTCGAATGCGACCACCAACTAACAAGTTGTCCCCTAGGGAGGTGTGTGTCTGGAAATGGGAGGAAGCGTAAGGAACGAGCTGTACACTTAAGTCTAAGAGACAATGCTGTGGAGGAGCGGTCCTTCGACTCCCCGCCTCCTTTCCTAAGGATCGAAGCAGCTTGACGCCGAGTGTGAACGGAAGCAGAGGAAAAGCCTGCTATACCTTACTCGTGGAACCACTTTGTATGGAGGGCTTCTCTCAATGAACACCACGGCTCACGACGCTAGAAGGGTTTTCAAACGTACGTGAGTTCGCCAAAGGAAAGCCACAGACTACACTGTGCGAAACAAGTCTGTGTCAAACCGCGCCTTCGAGCTTCCATCTGGCTTCACGGGGAAAACCTAGTCACAACATGAACGTGTGGAACCCTAAACAGGCGGCGTGCACGTCGGTCTGAAGAAACACCACTGCAGAGAAACCGTGTTTCTACCAACCTCTTCCCTGAAAATGGTAGTCTATTCCAAGGTAAGTGTGACAGCGCAAGGCATGTGCCCCATGCCTGCGCCACGGAAATAAGGAGTGGAGATTGTCTCTCCCGGTTCAAACCTTGTTCCGTGAGAAATGTTTTCAAGAGTGCGAGAGAGAGCAGAGGGAAAAGGTCATGCCTTTAAGTCTGAGAAGGAAACCCTGGAAAGCCGTACGCCTACGTATGAGCGGCATTCTGGCGCGAACGTGTGAAGGCATAAAGAATGTGTCCTGGGACGGTGCTTGACAAACCCCTTGTGAAGAAGTCTTCCCTCAGCTATCATATGGTTTCAGGAAGATAAAAGTGTTTTCCGCCGTGGGCGTGAAGGCACGAGGGACGTGCCCTAGAGTGAGCTGTCCGTTTCGAATGTGCCGCCCGTCGTTCCACGAAGAAGGGTGAGTATGGAAATGTATGATGTGAGGAAGCATAGGGAAGATTGCCTACGGGTGTTTAACTCTAAGGACAAATCTAGAGGGTTGCCGTCCGTCGACGACCAGCTCTTTCCCTACGGATGGAAGCGCCGTGTTAAAGCTTAGGGCGAGAGAAAAGAGACGGAATGCGAGATACACCACAGTGGGGAACACGTTGTGTGGAGGGCTTCTCTCCACCAAAGTCTCGGGTCACGAATTTGGAAGGGCCTTCAAATGTACGTGAGCTAGCGTCAGCAGAGCCTTCCACTGAACTCAGAGAAACGAGGCCGCGTCAAACATGATTTCGTGCTAACACCTTGGTTCGCGAAGCGCGAAGCCTTTTGAGATATGTGTGTGAGGGTCTTGCACTCACCTCTCAAGAAACAAAACGGTAGAGCAATAGTCTTCCCACTACCATCTACAGGGAAGAAGACGGAGGAAATGTCCCACGTTAAACGTGAAGGCGCAAGTTACTGGGCCATAGAGCCCTGCTTGGGAAAGAACTTGTGTCGAAAGCTTCTCCCAACTCAGATCTTGTTTCGGGAAGATAGAAGCGCTGTCGGTACTTTGTGTGGAAACACAAGGAAAATGCCACACGCTGAATTGTGAAGAGAAATGTGGGTCGAACGTGACCACCAACACACTCGTTGTCCCCTAGAGAGGTGTGTGTCTGGAAGTGGGAGGAAGCGTAACGGACGTGCTATACACTTAACTCCAAGAAACAACGCTGTGGAGGTGCGGTCCTTCGACTGCCCTTCTTCTTTGCTAAGGAACGAAGCGGCTTGAAGCCAAGTGTGAAAGGAAACGGAGGGCAAGGAAGGGTGATATACCTCACTCGCGGCACAACTTCTGATGGAGGGCTTTTCTCAACGAACAGCATGTGTCACGAAGATAGAAGGGTTTGCGAAAGTATGTGACTTCGCCAAAGGAAAGGCATACACGAATCTCGGCGAACCACGTCTGTGCCGATCGCGACTTCGAGCTTACATCTGGGTTCCCGAGGAATCCATAGTCACATAATGTATGTGTGGTATCCTACTGCAGAAACACCACTGCAGAGAAACCGTGCGTCTACTATCACCTTCCCTGAAACTGGTAGACTTTTGCAATGGAAGTGGGAAATCGCAAGGAATGTGCCCCGTGCCTGTGCCACGGAAGTAACTAGTGTAAATGTCTGTCGCGATTCGAATCCTGTTCCGTGAGAAGCGTTTCCAAGAGTATGAGAGAGAGCAGATGGAAAAGGTCATGGTTTGAAGCGTGAGAAGGAGACCCGTCAGGAAAGCCATACACGTAAGTCGGGGAAGCACTTTTCGCGTGACATGGTGAAGGCATCTAGAATGTGCCCTGTGACGGTGCTCGAGAAACCACTTGTGAAGAAGGCTTCCCTCAACTGCCGTATCGTTTCCGTAGGAGGAAACTGTTTTCCGTAGTGGGTGTGAAGGCATAAGGGACGTAGACGAGACTTCGCTCTCCGCTTCGAAGGTGCCTGCCGTCGTTACACGAAGAAGGATGTGTATGGAAATGGATGACTGCGGAAGCATAAGGAAGATGGCATGCGTTTGTTTAACTCTAAGAACAAGTCTCGAGGGTTCCCGTCCTTCGACTACCATCTCTTCTCGTAAGGATGCGAAGCCGCTCCTTAAACCTCGTGTGAACGAAAAGAGATGGAACGCGCGATACCGCACAGTGAGGAACACGTTGTGCGGAGGGTTTCTCTCCATTACGTCCTGTGTCATGGAGGTGGATGGGTCTTGCAATGTACGTGGGCTAGCCTCAGTAGCAGTAGTAGCCTGACACTGAATTCTGAGAAACAAGGCCATGTCAAACAGGCTTTCGCGCTAACATCGTGGTGCTTGAAGAAAGAAGCCTTTGGAGACATGTGCGTTGCTATATAAGGTAGGCGTCTTACACTCACCTCTCACGAAACCAAACTGTAGGGAACTAGTCTTTCCACTACCGCCTCCGGGGAAGAAGTTGGAAGAACTTTCCGACGTTCAAAGTGAAGGCACAAATGCTGGGCCGTCTACCACTGTTTGAGAGAGGAGTTGTGTCTCAAGCTCCTGTCAACCCAGATCTTGCTTCGGGAAGGGAGAAGCGTTTTCAGGACTTCGTGTGAAAGCGTAAGGACAATGCCATAGGCTGAATGGTGAAGGAAAATGTGGGTCGAATGCGACCACCAACTAACAAGTTGTCCCCTAGGGAGGTGTGTGTCTGGAAATGGGAGGAAGCGTAAGGAACGAGCTGTACACTTAAGTCTAAGAGACAATGCTGTGGAGGAGCGGTCCTTCGACTCCCCGCCTCCTTTCCTAAGGATCGAAGCAGCTTGACGCCGAGTGTGAACGGAAGCAGAGGAAAAGCCTGCTATACCTTACTCGTGGAACCACTTTGTATGGAGGGCTTCTCTCAATGAACACCACGGCTCACGACGCTAGAAGGGTTTTCAAACGTACGTGAGTTCGCCAAAGGAAAGCCACAGACTACACTGTGCGAAACAAGTCTGTGTCAAACCGCGCCTTCGAGCTTCCATCTGGCTTCACGGGGAAAACCTAGTCACAACATGAACGTGTGGAACCCTAAACAGGCGGCGTGCACGTCGGTCTGAAGAAACACCACTGCAGAGAAACCGTGTTTCTACCAACCTCTTCCCTGAAAATGGTAGTCTATTCCAAGGTAAGTGTGACAGCGCAAGGCATGTGCCCCATGCCTGCGCCACGGAAATAAGGAGTGGAGATTGTCTCTCCCGGTTCAAACCTTGTTCCGTGAGAAATGTTTTCAAGAGTGCGAGAGAGAGCAGAGGGAAAAGGTCATGCCTTTAAGTCTGAGAAGGAAACCCTGGAAAGCCGTACGCCTACGTATGAGCGGCATTCTGGCGCGAACGTGTGAAGGCATAAAGAATGTGTCCTGGGACGGTGCTTGACAAACCCCTTGTGAAGAAGTCTTCCCTCAGCTATCATATGGTTTCAGGAAGATAAAAGTGTTTTCCGCCGTGGGCGTGAAGGCACGAGGGACGTGCCCTAGAGTGAGCTGTCCGTTTCGAATGTGCCGCCCGTCGTTCCACGAAGAAGGGTGAGTATGGAAATGTATGATGTGAGGAAGCATAGGGAAGATTGCCTACGGGTGTTTAACTCTAAGGACAAATCTAGAGGGTTGCCGTCCGTCGACGACCAGCTCTTTCCCTACGGATGGAAGCGCCGTGTTAAAGCTTAGGGCGAGAGAAAAGAGACGGAATGCGAGATACACCACAGTGGGGAACACGTTGTGTGGAGGGCTTCTCTCCACCAAAGTCTCGGGTCACGAATTTGGAAGGGCCTTCAAATGTACGTGAGCTAGCGTCAGCAGAGCCTTCCACTGAACTCAGAGAAACGAGGCCGCGTCAAACATGATTTCGTGCTAACACCTTGGTTCGCGAAGCGCGAAGCCTTTTGAGATATGTGTGTGAGGGTCTTGCACTCACCTCTCAAGAAACAAAACGGTAGAGCAATAGTCTTCCCACTACCATCTACAGGGAAGAAGACGGAGGAAATGTCCCACGTTAAACGTGAAGGCGCAAGTTACTGGGCCATAGAGCCCTGCTTGGGAAAGAACTTGTGTCGAAAGCTTCTCCCAACTCAGATCTTGTTTCGGGAAGATAGAAGCGCTGTCGGTACTTTGTGTGGAAACACAAGGAAAATGCCACACGCTGAATTGTGAAGAGAAATGTGGGTCGAACGTGACCACCAACACACTCGTTGTCCCCTAGAGAGGTGTGTGTCTGGAAGTGGGAGGAAGCGTAACGGACGTGCTATACACTTAACTCCAAGAAACAACGCTGTGGAGGTGCGGTCCTTCGACTGCCCTTCTTCTTTGCTAAGGAACGAAGCGGCTTGAAGCCAAGTGTGAAAGGAAACGGAGGGCAAGGAAGGGTGATATACCTCACTCGCGGCACAACTTCTGATGGAGGGCTTTTCTCAACGAACAGCATGTGTCACGAAGATAGAAGGGTTTGCGAAAGTATGTGACTTCGCCAAAGGAAAGGCATACACGAATCTCGGCGAACCACGTCTGTGCCGATCGCGACTTCGAGCTTACATCTGGGTTCCCGAGGAATCCATAGTCACATAATGTATGTGTGGTATCCTACTGCAGAAACACCACTGCAGAGAAACCGTGCGTCTACTATCACCTTCCCTGAAACTGGTAGACTTTTGCAATGGAAGTGGGAAATCGCAAGGAATGTGCCCCGTGCCTGTGCCACGGAAGTAACTAGTGTAAATGTCTGTCGCGATTCGAATCCTGTTCCGTGAGAAGCGTTTCCAAGAGTATGAGAGAGAGCAGATGGAAAAGGTCATGGTTTGAAGCGTGAGAAGGAGACCCGTCAGGAAAGCCATACACGTAAGTCGGGGAAGCACTTTTCGCGTGACATGGTGAAGGCATCTAGAATGTGCCCTGTGACGGTGCTCGAGAAACCACTTGTGAAGAAGGCTTCCCTCAACTGCCGTATCGTTTCCGTAGGAGGAAACTGTTTTCCGTAGTGGGTGTGAAGGCATAAGGGACGTAGATGAGACTTCGCTCTCCGCTTCGAAGGTGCCTGCCGTCGTTACACGAAGAAGGATGTGTATGGAAATGGATGACTGCGGAAGCATAAGGAAGATGGCATGCGTTTGTTTAACTCTAAGAACAAGTCTCGAGGGTTCCCGTCCTTCGACTACCATCTCTTCTCGTAAGGATGCGAAGCCGCTCCTTAAACCTCGTGTGAACGAAAAGAGATGGAACGCGCGATACCGCACAGTGAGGAACACGTTGTGCGGAGGGTTTCTCTCCATTACGTCCTGTGTCATGGAGGTGGATGGGTCTTGCAATGTACGTGGGCTAGCCTCAGTAGCAGTAGTAGCCTGACACTGAATTCTGAGAAACAAGGCCATGTCAAACAGGCTTTCGCGCTAACATCGTGGTGCTTGAAGAAAGAAGCCTTTGGAGACATGTGCGTTGCTATATAAGGTAGGCGTCTTACACTCACCTCTCACGAAACCAAACTGTAGGGAACTAGTCTTTCCACTACCGCCTCCGGGGAAGAAGTTGGAAGAACTTTCCGACGTTCAAAGTGAAGGCACAAATGCTGGGCCGTCTACCACTGTTTGAGAGAGGAGTTGTGTCTCAAGCTCCTGTCAACCCAGATCTTGCTTCGGGAAGGGAGAAGCGTTTTCAGGACTTCGTGTGAAAGCGTAAGGACAATGCCATAGGCTGAATGGTGAAGGAAAATGTGGGTCGAATGCGACCACCAACTAACAAGTTGTCCCCTAGGGAGGTGTGTGTCTGGAAATGGGAGGAAGCGTAAGGAACGAGCTGTACACTTAAGTCTAAGAGACAATGCTGTGGAGGAGCGGTCCTTCGACTCCCCGCCTCCTTTCCTAAGGATCGAAGCAGCTTGACGCCGAGTGTGAACGGAAGCAGAGGAAAAGCCTGCTATACCTTACTCGTGGAACCACTTTGTATGGAGGGCTTCTCTCAATGAACACCACGGCTCACGACGCTAGAAGGGTTTTCAAACGTACGTGAGTTCGCCAAAGGAAAGCCACAGACTACACTGTGCGAAACAAGTCTGTGTCAAACCGCGCCTTCGAGCTTCCATCTGGCTTCACGGGGAAAACCTAGTCACAACATGAACGTGTGGAACCCTAAACAGGCGGCGTGCACGTCGGTCTGAAGAAACACCACTGCAGAGAAACCGTGTTTCTACCAACCTCTTCCCTGAAAATGGTAGTCTATTCCAAGGTAAGTGTGACAGCGCAAGGCATGTGCCCCATGCCTGCGCCACGGAAATAAGGAGTGGAGATTGTCTCTCCCGGTTCAAACCTTGTTCCGTGAGAAATGTTTTCAAGAGTGCGAGAGAGAGCAGAGGGAAAAGGTCATGCCTTTAAGTCTGAGAAGGAAACCCTGGAAAGCCGTACGCCTACGTATGAGCGGCATTCTGGCGCGAACGTGTGAAGGCATAAAGAATGTGTCCTGGGACGGTGCTTGACAAACCCCTTGTGAAGAAGTCTTCCCTCAGCTATCATATGGTTTCAGGAAGATAAAAGTGTTTTCCGCCGTGGGCGTGAAGGCACGAGGGACGTGCCCTAGAGTGAGCTGTCCGTTTCGAATGTGCCGCCCGTCGTTCCACGAAGAAGGGTGAGTATGGAAATGTATGATGTGAGGAAGCATAGGGAAGATTGCCTACGGGTGTTTAACTCTAAGGACAAATCTAGAGGGTTGCCGTCCGTCGACGACCAGCTCTTTCCCTACGGATGGAAGCGCCGTGTTAAAGCTTAGGGCGAGAGAAAAGAGACGGAATGCGAGATACACCACAGTGGGGAACACGTTGTGTGGAGGGCTTCTCTCCACCAAAGTCTCGGGTCACGAATTTGGAAGGGCCTTCAAATGTACGTGAGCTAGCGTCAGCAGAGCCTTCCACTGAACTCAGAGAAACGAGGCCGCGTCAAACATGATTTCGTGCTAACACCTTGGTTCGCGAAGCGCGAAGCCTTTTGAGATATGTGTGTGAGGGTCTTGCACTCACCTCTCAAGAAACAAAACGGTAGAGCAATAGTCTTCCCACTACCATCTACAGGGAAGAAGACGGAGGAAATGTCCCACGTTAAACGTGAAGGCGCAAGTTACTGTGCCATAGAGCCCTGCTTGGGAAAGAACTTGTGTCGAAAGCTTCTCCCAACTCAGATCTTGTTTCGGGAAGATAGAAGCGCTGTCGGTACTTTGTGTGGAAACACAAGGAAAATGCCACACGCTGAATTGTGAAGAGAAATGTGGGTCGAACGTGACCACCAACACACTCGTTGTCCCCTAGAGAGGTGTGTGTCTGGAAGTGGGAGGAAGCGTAACGGACGTGCTATACACTTAACTCCAAGAAACAACGCTGTGGAGGTGCGGTCCTTCGACTGCCCTTCTTCTTTGCTAAGGAACGAAGCGGCTTGAAGCCAAGTGTGAAAGGAAACGGAGGGCAAGGAAGGGTGATATACCTCACTCGCGGCACAACTTCTGATGGAGGGCTTTTCTCAACGAACAGCATGTGTCACGAAGATAGAAGGGTTTGCGAAAGTATGTGACTTCGCCAAAGGAAAGGCATACACGAATCTCGGCGAACCACGTCTGTGCCGATCGCGACTTCGAGCTTACATCTGGGTTCCCGAGGAATCCATAGTCACATAATGTATGTGTGGTATCCTACTGCAGAAACACCACTGCAGAGAAACCGTGCGTCTACTATCACCTTCCCTGAAACTGGTAGACTTTTGCAATGGAAGTGGGAAATCGCAAGGAATGTGCCCCGTGCCTGTGCCACGGAAGTAACTAGTGTAAATGTCTGTCGCGATTGGAATCCTGTTCCGTGAGAAGCGTTTCCAAGAGTATGAGAGAGAGCAGATGGAAAAGGTCATGGTTTGAAGCGTGAGAAGGAGACCCGTCAGGAAAGCCATACACGTAAGTCGGGGAAGCACTTTCGCGTGACATGGTGAAGGCATCTAGAATGTGCCCTGTGACGGTGCTCGAGAAACCACTTGTGAAGAAGGCTTCCCTCAACTGCCGTATCGTTTCCGTAGGAGGAAACTGTTTTCCGTAGTGGGTGTGAAGGCATAAGGGACGTAGACGAGACTTCGCTCTCCGCTTCGAAGGTGCCTGCCGTCGTTACACGAAGAAGGATGTGTATGGAAATGGATGACTGCGGAAGCATAAGGAAGATGGCATGCGTTTGTTTAACTCTAAGAACAAGTCTCGAGGGTTCCCGTCCTTCGACTACCATCTCTTCTCGTAAGGATGCGAAGCCGCTCCTTAAACCTCGTGTGAACGAAAAGAGATGGAACGCGCGATACCGCACAGTGAGGAACACGTTGTGCGGAGGGTTTCTCTCCATTACGTCCTGTGTCATGGAGGTGGATGGGTCTTGCAATGTACGTGGGCTAGCCTCAGTAGCAGTAGTAGCCTGACACTGAATTCTGAGAAACAAGGCCATGTCAAACAGGCTTTCGCGCTAACATCGTGGTGCTTGAAGAAAGAAGCCTTTGGAGACATGTGCGTTGCTATATAAGGTAGGCGTCTTACACTCACCTCTCACGAAACCAAACTGTAGGGAACTAGTCTTTCCACTACCGCCTCCGGGGAAGAAGTTGGAAGAACTTTCCGACGTTCAAAGTGAAGGCACAAATGCTGGGCCGTCTACCACTGTTTGAGAGAGGAGTTGTGTCTCAAGCTCCTGTCAACCCAGATCTTGCTTCGGGAAGGGAGAAGCGTTTTCAGGACTTCGTGTGAAAGCGTAAGGACAATGCCATAGGCTGAATGGTGAAGGAAAATGTGGGTCGAATGCGACCACCAACTAACAAGTTGTCCCCTAGGGAGGTGTGTGTCTGGAAATGGGAGGAAGCGTAAGGAACGAGCTGTACACTTAAGTCTAAGAGACAATGCTGTGGAGGAGCGGTCCTTCGACTCCCCGCCTCCTTTCCTAAGGATCGAAGCAGCTTGACGCCGAGTGTGAACGGAAGCAGAGGAAAAGCCTGCTATACCTTACTCGTGGAACCACTTTGTATGGAGGGCTTCTCTCAATGAACACCACGGCTCACGACGCTAGAAGGGTTTTCAAACGTACGTGAGTTCGCCAAAGGAAAGCCACAGACTACACTGTGCGAAACAAGTCTGTGTCAAACCGCGCCTTCGAGCTTCCATCTGGCTTCACGGGGAAAACCTAGTCACAACATGAACGTGTGGAACCCTAAACAGGCGGCGTGCACGTCGGTCTGAAGAAACACCACTGCAGAGAAACCGTGTTTCTACCAACCTCTTCCCTGAAAATGGTAGTCTATTCCAAGGTAAGTGTGACAGCGCAAGGCATGTGCCCCATGCCTGCGCCACGGAAATAAGGAGTGGAGATTGTCTCTCCCGGTTCAAACCTTGTTCCGTGAGAAATGTTTTCAAGAGTGCGAGAGAGAGCAGAGGGAAAAGGTCATGCCTTTAAGTCTGAGAAGGAAACCCTGGAAAGCCGTACGCCTACGTATGAGCGGCATTCTGGCGCGAACGTGTGAAGGCATAAAGAATGTGTCCTGGGACGGTGCTTGACAAACCCCTTGTGAAGAAGTCTTCCCTCAGCTATCATATGGTTTCAGGAAGATAAAAGTGTTTTCCGCCGTGGGCGTGAAGGCACGAGGGACGTGCCCTAGAGTGAGCTGTCCGTTTCGAATGTGCCGCCCGTCGTTCCACGAAGAAGGGTGAGTATGGAAATGTATGATGTGAGGAAGCATAGGGAAGATTGCCTACGGGTGTTTAACTCTAAGGACAAATCTAGAGGGTTGCCGTCCGTCGACGACCAGCTCTTTCCCTACGGATGGAAGCGCCGTGTTAAAGCTTAGGGCGAGAGAAAAGAGACGGAATGCGAGATACACCACAGTGGGGAACACGTTGTGTGGAGGGCTTCTCTCCACCAAAGTCTCGGGTCACGAATTTGGAAGGGCCTTCAAATGTACGTGAGCTAGCGTCAGCAGAGCCTTCCACTGAACTCAGAGAAACGAGGCCGCGTCAAACATGATTTCGTGCTAACACCTTGGTTCGCGAAGCGCGAAGCCTTTTGAGATATGTGTGTGAGGGTCTTGCACTCACCTCTCAAGAAACAAAACGGTAGAGCAATAGTCTTCCCACTACCATCTACAGGGAAGAAGACGGAGGAAATGTCCCACGTTAAACGTGAAGGCGCAAGTTACTGGGCCATAGAGCCCTGCTTGGGAAAGAACTTGTGTCGAAAGCTTCTCCCAACTCAGATCTTGTTTCGGGAAGATAGAAGCGCTGTCGGTACTTTGTGTGGAAACACAAGGAAAATGCCACACGCTGAATTGTGAAGAGAAATGTGGGTCGAACGTGACCACCAACACACTCGTTGTCCCCTAGAGAGGTGTGTGTCTGGAAGTGGGAGGAAGCGTAACGGACGTGCTATACACTTAACTCCAAGAAACAACGCTGTGGAGGTGCGGTCCTTCGACTGCCCTTCTTCTTTGCTAAGGAACGAAGCGGCTTGAAGCCAAGTGTGAAAGGAAACGGAGGGCAAGGAAGGGTGATATACCTCACTCGCGGCACAACTTCTGATGGAGGGCTTTTCTCAACGAACAGCATGTGTCACGAAGATAGAAGGGTTTGCGAAAGTATGTGACTTCGCCAAAGGAAAGGCATACACGAATCTCGGCGAACCACGTCTGTGCCGATCGCGACTTCGAGCTTACATCTGGGTTCCCGAGGAATCCATAGTCACATAATGTATGTGTGGTATCCTACTGCAGAAACACCACTGCAGAGAAACCGTGCGTCTACTATCACCTTCCCTGAAACTGGTAGACTTTTGCAATGGAAGTGGGAAATCGCAAGGAATGTGCCCCGTGCCTGTGCCACGGAAGTAACTAGTGTAAATGTCTGTCGCGATTGGAATCCTGTTCCGTGAGAAGCGTTTCCAAGAGTATGAGAGAGAGCAGATGGAAAAGGTCATGGTTTGAAGCGTGAGAAGGAGACCCGTCAGGAAAGCCATACACGTAAGTCGGGGAAGCACTTTTCGCGTGACATGGTGAAGGCATCTAGAATGTGCCCTGTGACGGTGCTCGAGAAACCACTTGTGAAGAAGGCTTCCCTCAACTGCCGTATCGTTTCCGTAGGAGGAAACTGTTTTCCGTAGTGGGTGTGAAGGCATAAGGGACGTAGACGAGACTTCGCTCTCCGCTTCGAAGGTGCCTGCCGTCGTTACACGAAGAAGGATGTGTATGGAAATGGATGACTGCGGAAGCATAAGGAAGATGGCATGCGTTTGTTTAACTCTAAGAACAAGTCTCGAGGGTTCCCGTCCTTCGACTACCATCTCTTCTCGTAAGGATGCGAAGCCGCTCCTTAAACCTCGTGTGAACGAAAAGAGATGGAACGCGCGATACCGCACAGTGAGGAACACGTTGTGCGGAGGGTTTCTCTCCATTACGTCCTGTGTCATGGAGGTGGATGGGTCTTGCAATGTACGTGGGCTAGCCTCAGTAGCAGTAGTAGCCTGACACTGAATTCTGAGAAACAAGGCCATGTCAAACAGGCTTTCGCGCTAACATCGTGGTGCTTGAAGAAAGAAGCCTTTGGAGACATGTGCGTTGCTATATAAGGTAGGCGTCTTACACTCACCTCTCACGAAACCAAACTGTAGGGAACTAGTCTTTCCACTACCGCCTCCGGGGAAGAAGTTGGAAGAACTTTCCGACGTTCAAAGTGAAGGCACAAATGCTGGGCCGTCTACCACTGTTTGAGAGAGGAGTTGTGTCTCAAGCTCCTGTCAACCCAGATCTTGCTTCGGGAAGGGAGAAGCGTTTTCAGGACTTCGTGTGAAAGCGTAAGGACAATGCCATAGGCTGAATGGTGAAGGAAAATGTGGGTCGAATGCGACCACCAACTAACAAGTTGTCCCCTAGGGAGGTGTGTGTCTGGAAATGGGAGGAAGCGTAAGGAACGAGCTGTACACTTAAGTCTAAGAGACAATGCTGTGGAGGAGCGGTCCTTCGACTCCCCGCCTCCTTTCCTAAGGATCGAAGCAGCTTGACGCCGAGTGTGAACGGAAGCAGAGGAAAAGCCTGCTATACCTTACTCGTGGAACCACTTTGTATGGAGGGCTTCTCTCAATGAACACCACGGCTCACGACGCTAGAAGGGTTTTCAAACGTACGTGAGTTCGCCAAAGGAAAGCCACAGACTACACTGTGCGAAACAAGTCTGTGTCAAACCGCGCCTTCGAGCTTCCATCTGGCTTCACGGGGAAAACCTAGTCACAACATGAACGTGTGGAACCCTAAACAGGCGGCGTGCACGTCGGTCTGAAGAAACACCACTGCAGAGAAACCGTGTTTCTACCAACCTCTTCCCTGAAAATGGTAGTCTATTCCAAGGTAAGTGTGACAGCGCAAGGCATGTGCCCCATGCCTGCGCCACGGAAATAAGGAGTGGAGATTGTCTCTCCCGGTTCAAACCTTGTTCCGTGAGAAATGTTTTCAAGAGTGCGAGAGAGAGCAGAGGGAAAAGGTCATGCCTTTAAGTCTGAGAAGGAAACCCTGGAAAGCCGTACGCCTACGTATGAGCGGCATTCTGGCGCGAACGTGTGAAGGCATAAAGAATGTGTCCTGGGACGGTGCTTGACAAACCCCTTGTGAAGAAGTCTTCCCTCAGCTATCATATGGTTTCAGGAAGATAAAAGTGTTTTCCGCCGTGGGCGTGAAGGCACGAGGGACGTGCCCTAGAGTGAGCTGTCCGTTTCGAATGTGCCGCCCGTCGTTCCACGAAGAAGGGTGAGTATGGAAATGTATGATGTGAGGAAGCATAGGGAAGATTGCCTACGGGTGTTTAACTCTAAGGACAAATCTAGAGGGTTGCCGTCCGTCGACGACCAGCTCTTTCCCTACGGATGGAAGCGCCGTGTTAAAGCTTAGGGCGAGAGAAAAGAGACGGAATGCGAGATACACCACAGTGGGGAACACGTTGTGTGGAGGGCTTCTCTCCACCAAAGTCTCGGGTCACGAATTTGGAAGGGCCTTCAAATGTACGTGAGCTAGCGTCAGCAGAGCCTTCCACTGAACTCAGAGAAACGAGGCCGCGTCAAACATGATTTCGTGCTAACACCTTGGTTCGCGAAGCGCGAAGCCTTTTGAGATATGTGTGTGAGGGTCTTGCACTCACCTCTCAAGAAACAAAACGGTAGAGCAATAGTCTTCCCACTACCATCTACAGGGAAGAAGACGGAGGAAATGTCCCACGTTAAACGTGAAGGCGCAAGTTACTGTGCCATAGAGCCCTGCTTGGGAAAGAACTTGTGTCGAAAGCTTCTCCCAACTCAGATCTTGTTTCGGGAAGATAGAAGCGCTGTCGGTACTTTGTGTGGAAACACAAGGAAAATGCCACACGCTGAATTGTGAAGAGAAATGTGGGTCGAACGTGACCACCAACACACTCGTTGTCCCCTAGAGAGGTGTGTGTCTGGAAGTGGGAGGAAGCGTAACGGACGTGCTATACACTTAACTCCAAGAAACAACGCTGTGGAGGTGCGGTCCTTCGACTGCCCTTCTTCTTTGCTAAGGAACGAAGCGGCTTGAAGCCAAGTGTGAAAGGAAACGGAGGGCAAGGAAGGGTGATATACCTCACTCGCGGCACAACTTCTGATGGAGGGCTTTTCTCAACGAACAGCATGTGTCACGAAGATAGAAGGGTTTGCGAAAGTATGTGACTTCACCAAAGGAAAGGCATACACGAATCTCGGCGAACCACGTCTGTGCCGATCGCGACTTCGAGCTTACATCTGGGTTCCCGAGGAATCCATAGTCACATAATGTATGTGTGGTATCCTACTGCAGAAACACCACTGCAGAGAAACCGTGCGTCTACTATCACCTTCCCTGAAACTGGTAGACTTTTGCAATGGAAGTGGGAAATCGCAAGGAATGTGCCCCGTGCCTGTGCCACGGAAGTAACTAGTGTAAATGTCTGTCGCGATTGGAATCCTGTTCCGTGAGAAGCGTTTCCAAGAGTATGAGAGAGAGCAGATGGAAAAGGTCATGGTTTGAAGCGTGAGAAGGAGACCCGTCAGGAAAGCCATACACGTAAGTCGGGGAAGCACTTTCGCGTGACATGGTGAAGGCATCTAGAATGTGCCCTGTGACGGTGCTCGAGAAACCACTTGTGAAGAAGGCTTCCCTCAACTGCCGTATCGTTTCCGTAGGAGGAAACTGTTTTCCGTAGTGGGTGTGAAGGCATAAGGGACGTAGACGAGACTTCGCTCTCCGCTTCGAAGGTGCCTGCCGTCGTTACACGAAGAAGGATGTGTATGGAAATGGATGACTGCGGAAGCATAAGGAAGATGGCATGCGTTTGTTTAACTCTAAGAACAAGTCTCGAGGGTTCCCGTCCTTCGACTACCATCTCTTCTCGTAAGGATGCGAAGCCGCTCCTTAAACCTCGTGTGAACGAAAAGAGATGGAACGCGCGATACCGCACAGTGAGGAACACGTTGTGCGGAGGGTTTCTCTCCATTACGTCCTGTGTCATGGAGGTGGATGGGTCTTGCAATGTACGTGGGCTAGCCTCAGTAGCAGTAGTAGCCTGACACTGAATTCTGAGAAACAAGGCCATGTCAAACAGGCTTTCGCGCTAACATCGTGGTGCTTGAAGAAAGAAGCCTTTGGAGACATGTGCGTTGCTATATAAGGTAGGCGTCTTACACTCACCTCTCACGAAACCAAACTGTAGGGAACTAGTCTTTCCACTACCGCCTCCGGGGAAGAAGTTGGAAGAACTTTCCGACGTTCAAAGTGAAGGCACAAATGCTGGGCCGTCTACCACTGTTTGAGAGAGGAGTTGTGTCTCAAGCTCCTGTCAACCCAGATCTTGCTTCGGGAAGGGAGAAGCGTTTTCAGGACTTCGTGTGAAAGCGTAAGGACAATGCCATAGGCTGAATGGTGAAGGAAAATGTGGGTCGAATGCGACCACCAACTAACAAGTTGTCCCCTAGGGAGGTGTGTGTCTGGAAATGGGAGGAAGCGTAAGGAACGAGCTGTACACTTAAGTCTAAGAGACAATGCTGTGGAGGAGCGGTCCTTCGACTCCCCGCCTCCTTTCCTAAGGATCGAAGCAGCTTGACGCCGAGTGTGAACGGAAGCAGAGGAAAAGCCTGCTATACCTTACTCGTGGAACCACTTTGTATGGAGGGCTTCTCTCAATGAACACCACGGCTCACGACGCTAGAAGGGTTTTCAAACGTACGTGAGTTCGCCAAAGGAAAGCCACAGACTACACTGTGCGAAACAAGTCTGTGTCAAACCGCGCCTTCGAGCTTCCATCTGGCTTCACGGGGAAAACCTAGTCACAACATGAACGTGTGGAACCCTAAACAGGCGGCGTGCACGTCGGTCTGAAGAAACACCACTGCAGAGAAACCGTGTTTCTACCAACCTCTTCCCTGAAAATGGTAGTCTATTCCAAGGTAAGTGTGACAGCGCAAGGCATGTGCCCCATGCCTGCGCCACGGAAATAAGGAGTGGAGATTGTCTCTCCCGGTTCAAACCTTGTTCCGTGAGAAATGTTTTCAAGAGTGCGAGAGAGAGCAGAGGGAAAAGGTCATGCCTTTAAGTCTGAGAAGGAAACCCTGGAAAGCCGTACGCCTACGTATGAGCGGCATTCTGGCGCGAACGTGTGAAGGCATAAAGAATGTGTCCTGGGACGGTGCTTGACAAACCCCTTGTGAAGAAGTCTTCCCTCAGCTATCATATGGTTTCAGGAAGATAAAAGTGTTTTCCGCCGTGGGCGTGAAGGCACGAGGGACGTGCCCTAGAGTGAGCTGTCCGTTTCGAATGTGCCGCCCGTCGTTCCACGAAGAAGGGTGAGTATGGAAATGTATGATGTGAGGAAGCATAGGGAAGATTGCCTACGGGTGTTTAACTCTAAGGACAAATCTAGAGGGTTGCCGTCCGTCGACGACCAGCTCTTTCCCTACGGATGGAAGCGCCGTGTTAAAGCTTAGGGCGAGAGAAAAGAGACGGAATGCGAGATACACCACAGTGGGGAACACGTTGTGTGGAGGGCTTCTCTCCACCAAAGTCTCGGGTCACGAATTTGGAAGGGCCTTCAAATGTACGTGAGCTAGCGTCAGCAGAGCCTTCCACTGAACTCAGAGAAACGAGGCCGCGTCAAACATGATTTCGTGCTAACACCTTGGTTCGCGAAGCGCGAAGCCTTTTGAGATATGTGTGTGAGGGTCTTGCACTCACCTCTCAAGAAACAAAACGGTAGAGCAATAGTCTTCCCACTACCATCTACAGGGAAGAAGACGGAGGAAATGTCCCACGTTAAACGTGAAGGCGCAAGTTACTGGGCCATAGAGCCCTGCTTGGGAAAGAACTTGTGTCGAAAGCTTCTCCCAACTCAGATCTTGTTTCGGGAAGATAGAAGCGCTGTCGGTACTTTGTGTGGAAACACAAGGAAAATGCCACACGCTGAATTGTGAAGAGAAATGTGGGTCGAACGTGACCACCAACACACTCGTTGTCCCCTAGAGAGGTGTGTGTCTGGAAGTGGGAGGAAGCGTAACGGACGTGCTATACACTTAACTCCAAGAAACAACGCTGTGGAGGTGCGGTCCTTCGACTGCCCTTCTTCTTTGCTAAGGAACGAAGCGGCTTGAAGCCAAGTGTGAAAGGAAACGGAGGGCAAGGAAGGGTGATATACCTCACTCGCGGCACAACTTCTGATGGAGGGCTTTTCTCAACGAATAGCATGTGTCACGAAGATAGAAGGGTTTGCGAAAGTATGTGACTTCGCCAAAGGAAAGGCATACACGAATCTCGGCGAACCACGTCTGTGCCGATCGCGACTTCGAGCTTACATCTGGGTTCCCGAGGAATCCATAGTCACATAATGTATGTGTGGTATCCTACTGCAGAAACACCACTGCAGAGAAACCGTGCGTCTACTATCACCTTCCCTGAAACTGGTAGACTTTTGCAATGGAAGTGGGAAATCGCAAGGAATGTGCCCCGTGCCTGTGCCACGGAAGTAACTAGTGTAAATGTCTGTCGCGATTGGAATCCTGTTCCGTGAGAAGCGTTTCCAAGAGTATGAGAGAGAGCAGATGGAAAAGGTCATGGTTTGAAGCGTGAGAAGGAGACCCGTCAGGAAAGCCATACACGTAAGTCGGGGAAGCACTTTCGCGTGACATGGTGAAGGCATCTAGAATGTGCCCTGTGACGGTGCTCGAGAAACCACTTGTGAAGAAGGCTTCCCTCAACTGCCGTATCGTTTCCGTAGGAGGAAACTGTTTTCCGTAGTGGGTGTGAAGGCATAAGGGACGTAGACGAGACTTCGCTCTCCGCTTCGAAGGTGCCTGCCGTCGTTACACGAAGAAGGATGTGTATGGAAATGGATGACTGCGGAAGCATAAGGAAGATGGCATGCGTTTGTTTAACTCTAAGAACAAGTCTCGAGGGTTCCCGTCCTTCGACTACCATCTCTTCTCGTAAGGATGCGAAGCCGCTCCTTAAACCTCGTGTGAACGAAAAGAGATGGAACGCGCGATACCGCACAGTGAGGAACACGTTGTGCGGAGGGTTTCTCTCCATTACGTCCTGTGTCATGGAGGTGGATGGGTCTTGCAATGTACGTGGGCTAGCCTCAGTAGCAGTAGTAGCCTGACACTGAATTCTGAGAAACAAGGCCATGTCAAACAGGCTTTCGCGCTAACATCGTGGTGCTTGAAGAAAGAAGCCTTTGGAGACATGTGCGTTGCTATATAAGGTAGGCGTCTTACACTCACCTCTCACGAAACCAAACTGTAGGGAACTAGTCTTTCCACTACCGCCTCCGGGGAAGAAGTTGGAAGAACTTTCCGACGTTCAAAGTGAAGGCACAAATGCTGGGCCGTCTACCACTGTTTGAGAGAGGAGTTGTGTCTCAAGCTCCTGTCAACCCAGATCTTGCTTCGGGAAGGGAGAAGCGTTTTCAGGACTTCGTGTGAAAGCGTAAGGACAATGCCATAGGCTGAATGGTGAAGGAAAATGTGGGTCGAATGCGACCACCAACTAACAAGTTGTCCCCTAGGGAGGTGTGTGTCTGGAAATGGGAGGAAGCGTAAGGAACGAGCTGTACACTTAAGTCTAAGAGACAATGCTGTGGAGGAGCGGTCCTTCGACTCCCCGCCTCCTTTCCTAAGGATCGAAGCAGCTTGACGCCGAGTGTGAACGGAAGCAGAGGAAAAGCCTGCTATACCTTACTCGTGGAACCACTTTGTATGGAGGGCTTCTCTCAATGAACACCACGGCTCACGACGCTAGAAGGGTTTTCAAACGTACGTGAGTTCGCCAAAGGAAAGCCACAGACTACACTGTGCGAAACAAGTCTGTGTCAAACCGCGCCTTCGAGCTTCCATCTGGCTTCACGGGGAAAACCTAGTCACAACATGAACGTGTGGAACCCTAAACAGGCGGCGTGCACGTCGGTCTGAAGAAACACCACTGCAGAGAAACCGTGTTTCTACCAACCTCTTCCCTGAAAATGGTAGTCTATTCCAAGGTAAGTGTGACAGCGCAAGGCATGTGCCCCATGCCTGCGCCACGGAAATAAGGAGTGGAGATTGTCTCTCCCGGTTCAAACCTTGTTCCGTGAGAAATGTTTTCAAGAGTGCGAGAGAGAGCAGAGGGAAAAGGTCATGCCTTTAAGTCTGAGAAGGAAACCCTGGAAAGCCGTACGCCTACGTATGAGCGGCATTCTGGCGCGAACGTGTGAAGGCATAAAGAATGTGTCCTGGGACGGTGCTTGACAAACCCCTTGTGAAGAAGTCTTCCCTCAGCTATCATATGGTTTCAGGAAGATAAAAGTGTTTTCCGCCGTGGGCGTGAAGGCACGAGGGACGTGCCCTAGAGTGAGCTGTCCGTTTCGAATGTGCCGCCCGTCGTTCCACGAAGAAGGGTGAGTATGGAAATGTATGATGTGAGGAAGCATAGGGAAGATTGCCTACGGGTGTTTAACTCTAAGGACAAATCTAGAGGGTTGCCGTCCGTCGACGACCAGCTCTTTCCCTACGGATGGAAGCGCCGTGTTAAAGCTTAGGGCGAGAGAAAAGAGACGGAATGCGAGATACACCACAGTGGGGAACACGTTGTGTGGAGGGCTTCTCTCCACCAAAGTCTCGGGTCACGAATTTGGAAGGGCCTTCAAATGTACGTGAGCTAGCGTCAGCAGAGCCTTCCACTGAACTCAGAGAAACGAGGCCGCGTCAAACATGATTTCGTGCTAACACCTTGGTTCGCGAAGCGCGAAGCCTTTTGAGATATGTGTGTGAGGGTCTTGCACTCACCTCTCAAGAAACAAAACGGTAGAGCAATAGTCTTCCCACTACCATCTACAGGGAAGAAGACGGAGGAAATGTCCCACGTTAAACGTGAAGGCGCAAGTTACTGGGCCATAGAGCCCTGCTTGGGAAAGAACTTGTGTCGAAAGCTTCTCCCAACTCAGATCTTGTTTCGGGAAGATAGAAGCGCTGTCGGTACTTTGTGTGGAAACACAAGGAAAATGCCACACGCTGAATTGTGAAGAGAAATGTGGGTCGAACGTGACCACCAACACACTCGTTGTCCCCTAGAGAGGTGTGTGTCTGGAAGTGGGAGGAAGCGTAACGGACGTGCTATACACTTAACTCCAAGAAACAACGCTGTGGAGGTGCGGTCCTTCGACTGCCCTTCTTCTTTGCTAAGGAACGAAGCGGCTTGAAGCCAAGTGTGAAAGGAAACGGAGGGCAAGGAAGGGTGATATACCTCACTCGCGGCACAACTTCTGATGGAGGGCTTTTCTCAACGAACAGCATGTGTCACGAACATAGAAGGGTTTGCGAAAGTATGTGACTTCGCCAAAGGAAAGGCATACACGAATCTCGGCGAACCACGTCTGTGCCGATCGCGACTTCGAGCTTACATCTGGGTTCCCGAGGAATCCATAGTCACATAATGTATGTGTGGTATCCTACTGCAGAAACACCACTGCAGAGAAACCGTGCGTCTACTATCACCTTCCCTGAAACTGGTAGACTTTTGCAATGGAAGTGGGAAATCGCAAGGAATGTGCCCCGTGCCTGTGCCACGGAAGTAACTAGTGTAAATGTCTGTCGCGATTGGAATCCTGTTCCGTGAGAAGCGTTTCCAAGAGTATGAGAGAGAGCAGATGGAAAAGGTCATGGTTTGAAGCGTGAGAAGGAGACCCGTCAGGAAAGCCATACACGTAAGTCGGGGAAGCACTTTCGCGTGACATGGTGAAGGCATCTAGAATGTGCCCTGTGACGGTGCTCGAGAAACCACTTGTGAAGAAGGCTTCCCTCAACTGCCGTATCGTTTCCGTAGGAGGAAACTGTTTTCCGTAGTGGGTGTGAAGGCATAAGGGACGTAGACGAGACTTCGCTCTCCGCTTCGAAGGTGCCTGCCGTCGTTACACGAAGAAGGATGTGTATGGAAATGGATGACTGCGGAAGCATAAGGAAGATGGCATGCGTTTGTTTAACTCTAAGAACAAGTCTCGAGGGTTCCCGTCCTTCGACTACCATCTCTTCTCGTAAGGATGCGAAGCCGCTCCTTAAACCTCGTGTGAACGAAAAGAGATGGAACGCGCGATACCGCACAGTGAGGAACACGTTGTGCGGAGGGTTTCTCTCCATTACGTCCTGTGTCATGGAGGTGGATGGGTCTTGCAATGTACGTGGGCTAGCCTCAGTAGCAGTAGTAGCCTGACACTGAATTCTGAGAAACAAGGCCATGTCAAACAGGCTTTCGCGCTAACATCGTGGTGCTTGAAGAAAGAAGCCTTTGGAGACATGTGCGTTGCTATATAAGGTAGGCGTCTTACACTCACCTCTCACGAAACCAAACTGTAGGGAACTAGTCTTTCCACTACCGCCTCCGGGGAAGAAGTTGGAAGAACTTTCCGACGTTCAAAGTGAAGGCACAAATGCTGGGCCGTCTACCACTGTTTGAGAGAGGAGTTGTGTCTCAAGCTCCTGTCAACCCAGATCTTGCTTCGGGAAGGGAGAAGCGTTTTCAGGACTTCGTGTGAAAGCGTAAGGACAATGCCATAGGCTGAATGGTGAAGGAAAATGTGGGTCGAATGCGACCACCAACTAACAAGTTGTCCCCTAGGGAGGTGTGTGTCTGGAAATGGGAGGAAGCGTAAGGAACGAGCTGTACACTTAAGTCTAAGAGACAATGCTGTGGAGGAGCGGTCCTTCGACTCCCCGCCTCCTTTCCTAAGGATCGAAGCAGCTTGACGCCGAGTGTGAACGGAAGCAGAGGAAAAGCCTGCTATACCTTACTCGTGGAACCACTTTGTATGGAGGGCTTCTCTCAATGAACACCACGGCTCACGACGCTAGAAGGGTTTTCAAACGTACGTGAGTTCGCCAAAGGAAAGCCACAGACTACACTGTGCGAAACAAGTCTGTGTCAAACCGCGCCTTCGAGCTTCCATCTGGCTTCACGGGGAAAACCTAGTCACAACATGAACGTGTGGAACCCTAAACAGGCGGCGTGCACGTCGGTCTGAAGAAACACCACTGCAGAGAAACCGTGTTTCTCCCAACCTCTTCCCTGAAAATGGTAGTCTATTCCAAGGTAAGTGTGACAGCGCAAGGCATGTGCCCCATGCCTGCGCCACGGAAATAAGGAGTGGAGATTGTCTCTCCCGGTTCAAACCTTGTTCCGTGAGAAATGTTTTCAAGAGTGCGAGAGAGAGCAGAGGGAAAAGGTCATGCCTTTAAGTCTGAGAAGGAAACCCTGGAAAGCCGTACGCCTACGTATGAGCGGCATTCTGGCGCGAACGTGTGAAGGCATAAAGAATGTGTCCTGGGACGGTGCTTGACAAACCCCTTGTGAAGAAGTCTTCCCTCAGCTATCATATGGTTTCAGGAAGATAAAAGTGTTTTCCGCCGTGGGCGTGAAGGCACGAGGGACGTGCCCTAGAGTGAGCTGTCCGTTTCGAATGTGCCGCCCGTCGTTCCACGAAGAAGGGTGAGTATGGAAATGTATGATGTGAGGAAGCATAGGGAAGATTGCCTACGGGTGTTTAACTCTAAGGACAAATCTAGAGGGTTGCCGTCCGTCGACGACCAGCTCTTTCCCTACGGATGGAAGCGCCGTGTTAAAGCTTAGGGCGAGAGAAAAGAGACGGAATGCGAGATACACCACAGTGGGGAACACGTTGTGTGGAGGGCTTCTCTCCACCAAAGTCTCGGGTCACGAATTTGGAAGGGCCTTCAAATGTACGTGAGCTAGCGTCAGCAGAGCCTTCCACTGAACTCAGAGAAACGAGGCCGCGTCAAACATGATTTCGTGCTAACACCTTGGTTCGCGAAGCGCGAAGCCTTTTGAGATATGTGTGTGAGGGTCTTGCACTCACCTCTCAAGAAACAAAACGGTAGAGCAATAGTCTTCCCACTACCATCTACAGGGAAGAAGACGGAGGAAATGTCCCACGTTAAACGTGAAGGCGCAAGTTACTGTGCCATAGAGCCCTGCTTGGGAAAGAACTTGTGTCGAAAGCTTCTCCCAACTCAGATCTTGTTTCGGGAAGATAGAAGCGCTGTCGGTACTTTGTGTGGAAACACAAGGAAAATGCCACACGCTGAATTGTGAAGAGAAATGTGGGTCGAACGTGACCACCAACACACTCGTTGTCCCCTAGAGAGGTGTGTGTCTGGAAGTGGGAGGAAGCGTAACGGACGTGCTATACACTTAACTCCAAGAAACAACGCTGTGGAGGTGCGGTCCTTCGACTGCCCTTCTTCTTTGCTAAGGAACGAAGCGGCTTGAAGCCAAGTGTGAAAGGAAACGGAGGGCAAGGAAGGGTGATATACCTCACTCGCGGCACAACTTCTGATGGAGGGCTTTTCTCAACGAACAGCATGTGTCACGAAGATAGAAGGGTTTGCGAAAGTATGTGACTTCACCAAAGGAAAGGCATACACGAATCTCGGCGAACCACGTCTGTGCCGATCGCGACTTCGAGCTTACATCTGGGTTCCCGAGGAATCCATAGTCACATAATGTATGTGTGGTATCCTACTGCAGAAACACCACTGCAGAGAAACCGTGCGTCTACTATCACCTTCCCTGAAACTGGTAGACTTTTGCAATGGAAGTGGGAAATCGCAAGGAATGTGCCCCGTGCCTGTGCCACGGAAGTAACTAGTGTAAATGTCTGTCGCGATTGGAATCCTGTTCCGTGAGAAGCGTTTCCAAGAGTATGAGAGAGAGCAGATGGAAAAGGTCATGGTTTGAAGCGTGAGAAGGAGACCCGTCAGGAAAGCCATACACGTAAGTCGGGGAAGCACTTTCGCGTGACATGGTGAAGGCATCTAGAATGTGCCCTGTGACGGTGCTCGAGAAACCACTTGTGAAGAAGGCTTCCCTCAACTGCCGTATCGTTTCCGTAGGAGGAAACTGTTTTCCGTAGTGGGTGTGAAGGCATAAGGGACGTAGACGAGACTTCGCTCTCCGCTTCGAAGGTGCCTGCCGTCGTTACACGAAGAAGGATGTGTATGGAAATGGATGACTGCGGAAGCATAAGGAAGATGGCATGCGTTTGTTTAACTCTAAGAACAAGTCTCGAGGGTTCCCGTCCTTCGACTACCATCTCTTCTCGTAAGGATGCGAAGCCGCTCCTTAAACCTCGTGTGAACGAAAAGAGATGGAACGCGCGATACCGCACAGTGAGGAACACGTTGTGCGGAGGGTTTCTCTCCATTACGTCCTGTGTCATGGAGGTGGATGGGTCTTGCAATGTACGTGGGCTAGCCTCAGTAGCAGTAGTAGCCTGACACTGAATTCTGAGAAACAAGGCCATGTCAAACAGGCTTTCGCGCTAACATCGTGGTGCTTGAAGAAAGAAGCCTTTGGAGACATGTGCGTTGCTATATAAGGTAGGCGTCTTACACTCACCTCTCACGAAACCAAACTGTAGGGAACTAGTCTTTCCACTACCGCCTCCGGGGAAGAAGTTGGAAGAACTTTCCGACGTTCAAAGTGAAGGCACAAATGCTGGGCCGTCTACCACTGTTTGAGAGAGGAGTTGTGTCTCAAGCTCCTGTCAACCCAGATCTTGCTTCGGGAAGGGAGAAGCGTTTTCAGGACTTCGTGTGAAAGCGTAAGGACAATGCCATAGGCTGAATGGTGAAGGAAAATGTGGGTCGAATGCGACCACCAACTAACAAGTTGTCCCCTAGGGAGGTGTGTGTCTGGAAATGGGAGGAAGCGTAAGGAACGAGCTGTACACTTAAGTCTAAGAGACAATGCTGTGGAGGAGCGGTCCTTCGACTCCCCGCCTCCTTTCCTAAGGATCGAAGCAGCTTGACGCCGAGTGTGAACGGAAGCAGAGGAAAAGCCTGCTATACCTTACTCGTGGAACCACTTTGTATGGAGGGCTTCTCTCAATGAACACCACGGCTCACGACGCTAGAAGGGTTTTCAAACGTACGTGAGTTCGCCAAAGGAAAGCCACAGACTACACTGTGCGAAACAAGTCTGTGTCAAACCGCGCCTTCGAGCTTCCATCTGGCTTCACGGGGAAAACCTAGTCACAACATGAACGTGTGGAACCCTAAACAGGCGGCGTGCACGTCGGTCTGAAGAAACACCACTGCAGAGAAACCGTGTTTCTACCAACCTCTTCCCTGAAAATGGTAGTCTATTCCAAGGTAAGTGTGACAGCGCAAGGCATGTGCCCCATGCCTGCGCCACGGAAATAAGGAGTGGAGATTGTCTCTCCCGGTTCAAACCTTGTTCCGTGAGAAATGTTTTCAAGAGTGCGAGAGAGAGCAGAGGGAAAAGGTCATGCCTTTAAGTCTGAGAAGGAAACCCTGGAAAGCCGTACGCCTACGTATGAGCGGCATTCTGGCGCGAACGTGTGAAGGCATAAAGAATGTGTCCTGGGACGGTGCTTGACAAACCCCTTGTGAAGAAGTCTTCCCTCAGCTATCATATGGTTTCAGGAAGATAAAAGTGTTTTCCGCCGTGGGCGTGAAGGCACGAGGGACGTGCCCTAGAGTGAGCTGTCCGTTTCGAATGTGCCGCCCGTCGTTCCACGAAGAAGGGTGAGTATGGAAATGTATGATGTGAGGAAGCATAGGGAAGATTGCCTACGGGTGTTTAACTCTAAGGACAAATCTAGAGGGTTGCCGTCCGTCGACGACCAGCTCTTTCCCTACGGATGGAAGCGCCGTGTTAAAGCTTAGGGCGAGAGAAAAGAGACGGAATGCGAGATACACCACAGTGGGGAACACGTTGTGTGGAGGGCTTCTCTCCACCAAAGTCTCGGGTCACGAATTTGGAAGGGCCTTCAAATGTACGTGAGCTAGCGTCAGCAGAGCCTTCCACTGAACTCAGAGAAACGAGGCCGCGTCAAACATGATTTCGTGCTAACACCTTGGTTCGCGAAGCGCGAAGCCTTTTGAGATATGTGTGTGAGGGTCTTGCACTCACCTCTCAAGAAACAAAACGGTAGAGCAATAGTCTTCCCACTACCATCTACAGGGAAGAAGACGGAGGAAATGTCCCACGTTAAACGTGAAGGCGCAAGTTACTGGGCCATAGAGCCCTGCTTGGGAAAGAACTTGTGTCGAAAGCTTCTCCCAACTCAGATCTTGTTTCGGGAAGATAGAAGCGCTGTCGGTACTTTGTGTGGAAACACAAGGAAAATGCCACACGCTGAATTGTGAAGAGAAATGTGGGTCGAACGTGACCACCAACACACTCGTTGTCCCCTAGAGAGGTGTGTGTCTGGAAGTGGGAGGAAGCGTAACGGACGTGCTATACACTTAACTCCAAGAAACAACGCTGTGGAGGTGCGGTCCTTCGACTGCCCTTCTTCTTTGCTAAGGAACGAAGCGGCTTGAAGCCAAGTGTGAAAGGAAACGGAGGGCAAGGAAGGGTGATATACCTCACTCGCGGCACAACTTCTGATGGAGGGCTTTTCTCAACGAACAGCATGTGTCACGAAGATAGAAGGGTTTGCGAAAGTATGTGACTTCGCCAAAGGAAAGGCATACACGAATCTCGGCGAACCACGTCTGTGCCGATCGCGACTTCGAGCTTACATCTGGGTTCCCGAGGAATCCATAGTCACATAATGTATGTGTGGTATCCTACTGCAGAAACACCACTGCAGAGAAACCGTGCGTCTACTATCACCTTCCCTGAAACTGGTAGACTTTTGCAATGGAAGTGGGAAATCGCAAGGAATGTGCCCCGTGCCTGTGCCACGGAAGTAACTAGTGTAAATGTCTGTCGCGATTCGAATCCTGTTCCGTGAGAAGCGTTTCCAAGAGTATGAGAGAGAGCAGATGGAAAAGGTCATGGTTTGAAGCGTGAGAAGGAGACCCGTCAGGAAAGCCATACACGTAAGTCGGGGAAGCACTTTTCGCGTGACATGGTGAAGGCATCTAGAATGTGCCCTGTGACGGTGCTCGAGAAACCACTTGTGAAGAAGGCTTCCCTCAACTGCCGTATCGTTTCCGTAGGAGGAAACTGTTTTCCGTAGTGGGTGTGAAGGCATAAGGGACGTAGACGAGACTTCGCTCTCCGCTTCGAAGGTGCCTGCCGTCGTTACACGAAGAAGGATGTGTATGGAAATGGATGACTGCGGAAGCATAAGGAAGATGGCATGCGTTTGTTTAACTCTAAGAACAAGTCTCGAGGGTTCCCGTCCTTCGACTACCATCTCTTCTCGTAAGGATGCGAAGCCGCTCCTTAAACCTCGTGTGAACGAAAAGAGATGGAACGCGCGATACCGCACAGTGAGGAACACGTTGTGCGGAGGGTTTCTCTCCATTACGTCCTGTGTCATGGAGGTGGATGGGTCTTGCAATGTACGTGGGCTAGCCTCAGTAGCAGTAGTAGCCTGACACTGAATTCTGAGAAACAAGGCCATGTCAAACAGGCTTTCGCGCTAACATCGTGGTGCTTGAAGAAAGAAGCCTTTGGAGACATGTGCGTTGCTATATAAGGTAGGCGTCTTACACTCACCTCTCACGAAACCAAACTGTAGGGAACTAGTCTTTCCACTACCGCCTCCGGGGAAGAAGTTGGAAGAACTTTCCGACGTTCAAAGTGAAGGCACAAATGCTGGGCCGTCTACCACTGTTTGAGAGAGGAGTTGTGTCTCAAGCTCCTGTCAACCCAGATCTTGCTTCGGGAAGGGAGAAGCGTTTTCAGGACTTCGTGTGAAAGCGTAAGGACAATGCCATAGGCTGAATGGTGAAGGAAAATGTGGGTCGAATGCGACCACCAACTAACAAGTTGTCCCCTAGGGAGGTGTGTGTCTGGAAATGGGAGGAAGCGTAAGGAACGAGCTGTACACTTAAGTCTAAGAGACAATGCTGTGGAGGAGCGGTCCTTCGACTCCCCGCCTCCTTTCCTAAGGATCGAAGCAGCTTGACGCCGAGTGTGAACGGAAGCAGAGGAAAAGCCTGCTATACCTTACTCGTGGAACCACTTTGTATGGAGGGCTTCTCTCAATGAACACCACGGCTCACGACGCTAGAAGGGTTTTCAAACGTACGTGAGTTCGCCAAAGGAAAGCCACAGACTACACTGTGCGAAACAAGTCTGTGTCAAACCGCGCCTTCGAGCTTCCATCTGGCTTCACGGGGAAAACCTAGTCACAACATGAACGTGTGGAACCCTAAACAGGCGGCGTGCACGTCGGTCTGAAGAAACACCACTGCAGAGAAACCGTGTTTCTACCAACCTCTTCCCTGAAAATGGTAGTCTATTCCAAGGTAAGTGTGACAGCGCAAGGCATGTGCCCCATGCCTGCGCCACGGAAATAAGGAGTGGAGATTGTCTCTCCCGGTTCAAACCTTGTTCCGTGAGAAATGTTTTCAAGAGTGCGAGAGAGAGCAGAGGGAAAAGGTCATGCCTTTAAGTCTGAGAAGGAAACCCTGGAAAGCCGTACGCCTACGTATGAGCGGCATTCTGGCGCGAACGTGTGAAGGCATAAAGAATGTGTCCTGGGACGGTGCTTGACAAACCCCTTGTGAAGAAGTCTTCCCTCAGCTATCATATGGTTTCAGGAAGATAAAAGTGTTTTCCGCCGTGGGCGTGAAGGCACGAGGGACGTGCCCTAGAGTGAGCTGTCCGTTTCGAATGTGCCGCCCGTCGTTCCACGAAGAAGGGTGAGTATGGAAATGTATGATGTGAGGAAGCATAGGGAAGATTGCCTACGGGTGTTTAACTCTAAGGACAAATCTAGAGGGTTGCCGTCCGTCGACGACCAGCTCTTTCCCTACGGATGGAAGCGCCGTGTTAAAGCTTAGGGCGAGAGAAAAGAGACGGAATGCGAGATACACCACAGTGGGGAACACGTTGTGTGGAGGGCTTCTCTCCACCAAAGTCTCGGGTCACGAATTTGGAAGGGCCTTCAAATGTACGTGAGCTAGCGTCAGCAGAGCCTTCCACTGAACTCAGAGAAACGAGGCCGCGTCAAACATGATTTCGTGCTAACACCTTGGTTCGCGAAGCGCGAAGCCTTTTGAGATATGTGTGTGAGGGTCTTGCACTCACCTCTCAAGAAACAAAACGGTAGAGCAATAGTCTTCCCACTACCATCTACAGGGAAGAAGACGGAGGAAATGTCCCACGTTAAACGTGAAGGCGCAAGTTACTGGGCCATAGAGCCCTGCTTGGGAAAGAACTTGTGTCGAAAGCTTCTCCCAACTCAGATCTTGTTTCGGGAAGATAGAAGCGCTGTCGGTACTTTGTGTGGAAACACAAGGAAAATGCCACACGCTGAATTGTGAAGAGAAATGTGGGTCGAACGTGACCACCAACACACTCGTTGTCCCCTAGAGAGGTGTGTGTCTGGAAGTGGGAGGAAGCGTAACGGACGTGCTATACACTTAACTCCAAGAAACAACGCTGTGGAGGTGCGGTCCTTCGACTGCCCTTCTTCTTTGCTAAGGAACGAAGCGGCTTGAAGCCAAGTGTGAAAGGAAACGGAGGGCAAGGAAGGGTGATATACCTCACTCGCGGCACAACTTCTGATGGAGGGCTTTTCTCAACGAACAGCATGTGTCACGAAGATAGAAGGGTTTGCGAAAGTATGTGACTTCGCCAAAGGAAAGGCATACACGAATCTCGGCGAACCACGTCTGTGCCGATCGCGACTTCGAGCTTACATCTGGGTTCCCGAGGAATCCATAGTCACATAATGTATGTGTGGTATCCTACTGCAGAAACACCACTGCAGAGAAACCGTGCGTCTACTATCACCTTCCCTGAAACTGGTAGACTTTTGCAATGGAAGTGGGAAATCGCAAGGAATGTGCCCCGTGCCTGTGCCACGGAAGTAACTAGTGTAAATGTCTGTCGCGATTCGAATCCTGTTCCGTGAGAAGCGTTTCCAAGAGTATGAGAGAGAGCAGATGGAAAAGGTCATGGTTTGAAGCGTGAGAAGGAGACCCGTCAGGAAAGCCATACACGTAAGTCGGGGAAGCACTTTTCGCGTGACATGGTGAAGGCATCTAGAATGTGCCCTGTGACGGTGCTCGAGAAACCACTTGTGAAGAAGGCTTCCCTCAACTGCCGTATCGTTTCCGTAGGAGGAAACTGTTTTCCGTAGTGGGTGTGAAGGCATAAGGGACGTAGACGAGACTTCGCTCTCCGCTTCGAAGGTGCCTGCCGTCGTTACACGAAGAAGGATGTGTATGGAAATGGATGACTGCGGAAGCATAAGGAAGATGGCATGCGTTTGTTTAACTCTAAGAACAAGTCTCGAGGGTTCCCGTCCTTCGACTACCATCTCTTCTCGTAAGGATGCGAAGCCGCTCCTTAAACCTCGTGTGAACGAAAAGAGATGGAACGCGCGATACCGCACAGTGAGGAACACGTTGTGCGGAGGGTTTCTCTCCATTACGTCCTGTGTCATGGAGGTGGATGGGTCTTGCAATGTACGTGGGCTAGCCTCAGTAGCAGTAGTAGCCTGACACTGAATTCTGAGAAACAAGGCCATGTCAAACAGGCTTTCGCGCTAACATCGTGGTGCTTGAAGAAAGAAGCCTTTGGAGACATGTGCGTTGCTATATAAGGTAGGCGTCTTACACTCACCTCTCACGAAACCAAACTGTAGGGAACTAGTCTTTCCACTACCGCCTCCGGGGAAGAAGTTGGAAGAACTTTCCGACGTTCAAAGTGAAGGCACAAATGCTGGGCCGTCTACCACTGTTTGAGAGAGGAGTTGTGTCTCAAGCTCCTGTCAACCCAGATCTTGCTTCGGGAAGGGAGAAGCGTTTTCAGGACTTCGTGTGAAAGCGTAAGGACAATGCCATAGGCTGAATGGTGAAGGAAAATGTGGGTCGAATGCGACCACCAACTAACAAGTTGTCCCCTAGGGAGGTGTGTGTCTGGAAATGGGAGGAAGCGTAAGGAACGAGCTGTACACTTAAGTCTAAGAGACAATGCTGTGGAGGAGCGGTCCTTCGACTCCCCGCCTCCTTTCCTAAGGATCGAAGCAGCTTGACGCCGAGTGTGAACGGAAGCAGAGGAAAAGCCTGCTATACCTTACTCGTGGAACCACTTTGTATGGAGGGCTTCTCTCAATGAACACCACGGCTCACGACGCTAGAAGGGTTTTCAAACGTACGTGAGTTCGCCAAAGGAAAGCCACAGACTACACTGTGCGAAACAAGTCTGTGTCAAACCGCGCCTTCGAGCTTCCATCTGGCTTCACGGGGAAAACCTAGTCACAACATGAACGTGTGGAACCCTAAACAGGCGGCGTGCACGTCGGTCTGAAGAAACACCACTGCAGAGAAACCGTGTTTCTACCAACCTCTTCCCTGAAAATGGTAGTCTATTCCAAGGTAAGTGTGACAGCGCAAGGCATGTGCCCCATGCCTGCGCCACGGAAATAAGGAGTGGAGATTGTCTCTCCCGGTTCAAACCTTGTTCCGTGAGAAATGTTTTCAAGAGTGCGAGAGAGAGCAGAGGGAAAAGGTCATGCCTTTAAGTCTGAGAAGGAAACCCTGGAAAGCCGTACGCCTACGTATGAGCGGCATTCTGGCGCGAACGTGTGAAGGCATAAAGAATGTGTCCTGGGACGGTGCTTGACAAACCCCTTGTGAAGAAGTCTTCCCTCAGCTATCATATGGTTTCAGGAAGATAAAAGTGTTTTCCGCCGTGGGCGTGAAGGCACGAGGGACGTGCCCTAGAGTGAGCTGTCCGTTTCGAATGTGCCGCCCGTCGTTCCACGAAGAAGGGTGAGTATGGAAATGTATGATGTGAGGAAGCATAGGGAAGATTGCCTACGGGTGTTTAACTCTAAGGACAAATCTAGAGGGTTGCCGTCCGTCGACGACCAGCTCTTTCCCTACGGATGGAAGCGCCGTGTTAAAGCTTAGGGCGAGAGAAAAGAGACGGAATGCGAGATACACCACAGTGGGGAACACGTTGTGTGGAGGGCTTCTCTCCACCAAAGTCTCGGGTCACGAATTTGGAAGGGCCTTCAAATGTACGTGAGCTAGCGTCAGCAGAGCCTTCCACTGAACTCAGAGAAACGAGGCCGCGTCAAACATGATTTCGTGCTAACACCTTGGTTCGCGAAGCGCGAAGCCTTTTGAGATATGTGTGTGAGGGTCTTGCACTCACCTCTCAAGAAACAAAACGGTAGAGCAATAGTCTTCCCACTACCATCTACAGGGAAGAAGACGGAGGAAATGTCCCACGTTAAACGTGAAGGCGCAAGTTACTGTGCCATAGAGCCCTGCTTGGGAAAGAACTTGTGTCGAAAGCTTCTCCCAACTCAGATCTTGTTTCGGGAAGATAGAAGCGCTGTCGGTACTTTGTGTGGAAACACAAGGAAAATGCCACACGCTGAATTGTGAAGAGAAATGTGGGTCGAACGTGACCACCAACACACTCGTTGTCCCCTAGAGAGGTGTGTGTCTGGAAGTGGGAGGAAGCGTAACGGACGTGCTATACACTTAACTCCAAGAAACAACGCTGTGGAGGTGCGGTCCTTCGACTGCCCTTCTTCTTTGCTAAGGAACGAAGCGGCTTGAAGCCAAGTGTGAAAGGAAACGGAGGGCAAGGAAGGGTGATATACCTCACTCGCGGCACAACTTCTGATGGAGGGCTTTTCTCAACGAACAGCATGTGTCACGAAGATAGAAGGGTTTGCGAAAGTATGTGACTTCACCAAAGGAAAGGCATACACGAATCTCGGCGAACCACGTCTGTGCCGATCGCGACTTCGAGCTTACATCTGGGTTCCCGAGGAATCCATAGTCACATAATGTATGTGTGGTATCCTACTGCAGAAACACCACTGCAGAGAAACCGTGCGTCTACTATCACCTTCCCTGAAACTGGTAGACTTTTGCAATGGAAGTGGGAAATCGCAAGGAATGTGCCCCGTGCCTGTGCCACGGAAGTAACTAGTGTAAATGTCTGTCGCGATTGGAATCCTGTTCCGTGAGAAGCGTTTCCAAGAGTATGAGAGAGAGCAGATGGAAAAGGTCATGGTTTGAAGCGTGAGAAGGAGACCCGTCAGGAAAGCCATACACGTAAGTCGGGGAAGCACTTTCGCGTGACATGGTGAAGGCATCTAGAATGTGCCCTGTGACGGTGCTCGAGAAACCACTTGTGAAGAAGGCTTCCCTCAACTGCCGTATCGTTTCCGTAGGAGGAAACTGTTTTCCGTAGTGGGTGTGAAGGCATAAGGGACGTAGACGAGACTTCGCTCTCCGCTTCGAAGGTGCCTGCCGTCGTTACACGAAGAAGGATGTGTATGGAAATGGATGACTGCGGAAGCATAAGGAAGATGGCATGCGTTTGTTTAACTCTAAGAACAAGTCTCGAGGGTTCCCGTCCTTCGACTACCATCTCTTCTCGTAAGGATGCGAAGCCGCTCCTTAAACCTCGTGTGAACGAAAAGAGATGGAACGCGCGATACCGCACAGTGAGGAACACGTTGTGCGGAGGGTTTCTCTCCATTACGTCCTGTGTCATGGAGGTGGATGGGTCTTGCAATGTACGTGGGCTAGCCTCAGTAGCAGTAGTAGCCTGACACTGAATTCTGAGAAACAAGGCCATGTCAAACAGGCTTTCGCGCTAACATCGTGGTGCTTGAAGAAAGAAGCCTTTGGAGACATGTGCGTTGCTATATAAGGTAGGCGTCTTACACTCACCTCTCACGAAACCAAACTGTAGGGAACTAGTCTTTCCACTACCGCCTCCGGGGAAGAAGTTGGAAGAACTTTCCGACGTTCAAAGTGAAGGCACAAATGCTGGGCCGTCTACCACTGTTTGAGAGAGGAGTTGTGTCTCAAGCTCCTGTCAACCCAGATCTTGCTTCGGGAAGGGAGAAGCGTTTTCAGGACTTCGTGTGAAAGCGTAAGGACAATGCCATAGGCTGAATGGTGAAGGAAAATGTGGGTCGAATGCGACCACCAACTAACAAGTTGTCCCCTAGGGAGGTGTGTGTCTGGAAATGGGAGGAAGCGTAAGGAACGAGCTGTACACTTAAGTCTAAGAGACAATGCTGTGGAGGAGCGGTCCTTCGACTCCCCGCCTCCTTTCCTAAGGATCGAAGCAGCTTGACGCCGAGTGTGAACGGAAGCAGAGGAAAAGCCTGCTATACCTTACTCGTGGAACCACTTTGTATGGAGGGCTTCTCTCAATGAACACCACGGCTCACGACGCTAGAAGGGTTTTCAAACGTACGTGAGTTCGCCAAAGGAAAGCCACAGACTACACTGTGCGAAACAAGTCTGTGTCAAACCGCGCCTTCGAGCTTCCATCTGGCTTCACGGGGAAAACCTAGTCACAACATGAACGTGTGGAACCCTAAACAGGCGGCGTGCACGTCGGTCTGAAGAAACACCACTGCAGAGAAACCGTGTTTCTACCAACCTCTTCCCTGAAAATGGTAGTCTATTCCAAGGTAAGTGTGACAGCGCAAGGCATGTGCCCCATGCCTGCGCCACGGAAATAAGGAGTGGAGATTGTCTCTCCCGGTTCAAACCTTGTTCCGTGAGAAATGTTTTCAAGAGTGCGAGAGAGAGCAGAGGGAAAAGGTCATGCCTTTAAGTCTGAGAAGGAAACCCTGGAAAGCCGTACGCCTACGTATGAGCGGCATTCTGGCGCGAACGTGTGAAGGCATAAAGAATGTGTCCTGGGACGGTGCTTGACAAACCCCTTGTGAAGAAGTCTTCCCTCAGCTATCATATGGTTTCAGGAAGATAAAAGTGTTTTCCGCCGTGGGCGTGAAGGCACGAGGGACGTGCCCTAGAGTGAGCTGTCCGTTTCGAATGTGCCGCCCGTCGTTCCACGAAGAAGGGTGAGTATGGAAATGTATGATGTGAGGAAGCATAGGGAAGATTGCCTACGGGTGTTTAACTCTAAGGACAAATCTAGAGGGTTGCCGTCCGTCGACGACCAGCTCTTTCCCTACGGATGGAAGCGCCGTGTTAAAGCTTAGGGCGAGAGAAAAGAGACGGAATGCGAGATACACCACAGTGGGGAACACGTTGTGTGGAGGGCTTCTCTCCACCAAAGTCTCGGGTCACGAATTTGGAAGGGCCTTCAAATGTACGTGAGCTAGCGTCAGCAGAGCCTTCCACTGAACTCAGAGAAACGAGGCCGCGTCAAACATGATTTCGTGCTAACACCTTGGTTCGCGAAGCGCGAAGCCTTTTGAGATATGTGTGTGAGGGTCTTGCACTCACCTCTCAAGAAACAAAACGGTAGAGCAATAGTCTTCCCACTACCATCTACAGGGAAGAAGACGGAGGAAATGTCCCACGTTAAACGTGAAGGCGCAAGTTACTGGGCCATAGAGCCCTGCTTGGGAAAGAACTTGTGTCGAAAGCTTCTCCCAACTCAGATCTTGTTTCGGGAAGATAGAAGCGCTGTCGGTACTTTGTGTGGAAACACAAGGAAAATGCCACACGCTGAATTGTGAAGAGAAATGTGGGTCGAACGTGACCACCAACACACTCGTTGTCCCCTAGAGAGGTGTGTGTCTGGAAGTGGGAGGAAGCGTAACGGACGTGCTATACACTTAACTCCAAGAAACAACGCTGTGGAGGTGCGGTCCTTCGACTGCCCTTCTTCTTTGCTAAGGAACGAAGCGGCTTGAAGCCAAGTGTGAAAGGAAACGGAGGGCAAGGAAGGGTGATATACCTCACTCGCGGCACAACTTCTGATGGAGGGCTTTTCTCAACGAACAGCATGTGTCACGAAGATAGAAGGGTTTGCGAAAGTATGTGACTTCGCCAAAGGAAAGGCATACACGAATCTCGGCGAACCACGTCTGTGCCGATCGCGACTTCGAGCTTACATCTGGGTTCCCGAGGAATCCATAGTCACATAATGTATGTGTGGTATCCTACTGCAGAAACACCACTGCAGAGAAACCGTGCGTCTACTATCACCTTCCCTGAAACTGGTAGACTTTTGCAATGGAAGTGGGAAATCGCAAGGAATGTGCCCCGTGCCTGTGCCACGGAAGTAACTAGTGTAAATGTCTGTCGCGATTCGAATCCTGTTCCGTGAGAAGCGTTTCCAAGAGTATGAGAGAGAGCAGATGGAAAAGGTCATGGTTTGAAGCGTGAGAAGGAGACCCGTCAGGAAAGCCATACACGTAAGTCGGGGAAGCACTTTTCGCGTGACATGGTGAAGGCATCTAGAATGTGCCCTGTGACGGTGCTCGAGAAACCACTTGTGAAGAAGGCTTCCCTCAACTGCCGTATCGTTTCCGTAGGAGGAAACTGTTTTCCGTAGTGGGTGTGAAGGCATAAGGGACGTAGACGAGACTTCGCTCTCCGCTTCGAAGGTGCCTGCCGTCGTTACACGAAGAAGGATGTGTATGGAAATGGATGACTGCGGAAGCATAAGGAAGATGGCATGCGTTTGTTTAACTCTAAGAACAAGTCTCGAGGGTTCCCGTCCTTCGACTACCATCTCTTCTCGTAAGGATGCGAAGCCGCTCCTTAAACCTCGTGTGAACGAAAAGAGATGGAACGCGCGATACCGCACAGTGAGGAACACGTTGTGCGGAGGGTTTCTCTCCATTACGTCCTGTGTCATGGAGGTGGATGGGTCTTGCAATGTACGTGGGCTAGCCTCAGTAGCAGTAGTAGCCTGACACTGAATTCTGAGAAACAAGGCCATGTCAAACAGGCTTTCGCGCTAACATCGTGGTGCTTGAAGAAAGAAGCCTTTGGAGACATGTGCGTTGCTATATAAGGTAGGCGTCTTACACTCACCTCTCACGAAACCAAACTGTAGGGAACTAGTCTTTCCACTACCGCCTCCGGGGAAGAAGTTGGAAGAACTTTCCGACGTTCAAAGTGAAGGCACAAATGCTGGGCCGTCTACCACTGTTTGAGAGAGGAGTTGTGTCTCAAGCTCCTGTCAACCCAGATCTTGCTTCGGGAAGGGAGAAGCGTTTTCAGGACTTCGTGTGAAAGCGTAAGGACAATGCCATAGGCTGAATGGTGAAGGAAAATGTGGGTCGAATGCGACCACCAACTAACAAGTTGTCCCCTAGGGAGGTGTGTGTCTGGAAATGGGAGGAAGCGTAAGGAACGAGCTGTACACTTAAGTCTAAGAGACAATGCTGTGGAGGAGCGGTCCTTCGACTCCCCGCCTCCTTTCCTAAGGATCGAAGCAGCTTGACGCCGAGTGTGAACGGAAGCAGAGGAAAAGCCTGCTATACCTTACTCGTGGAACCACTTTGTATGGAGGGCTTCTCTCAATGAACACCACGGCTCACGACGCTAGAAGGGTTTTCAAACGTACGTGAGTTCGCCAAAGGAAAGCCACAGACTACACTGTGCGAAACAAGTCTGTGTCAAACCGCGCCTTCGAGCTTCCATCTGGCTTCACGGGGAAAACCTAGTCACAACATGAACGTGTGGAACCCTAAACAGGCGGCGTGCACGTCGGTCTGAAGAAACACCACTGCAGAGAAACCGTGTTTCTCCCAACCTCTTCCCTGAAAATGGTAGTCTATTCCAAGGTAAGTGTGACAGCGCAAGGCATGTGCCCCATGCCTGCGCCACGGAAATAAGGAGTGGAGATTGTCTCTCCCGGTTCAAACCTTGTTCCGTGAGAAATGTTTTCAAGAGTGCGAGAGAGAGCAGAGGGAAAAGGTCATGCCTTTAAGTCTGAGAAGGAAACCCTGGAAAGCCGTACGCCTACGTATGAGCGGCATTCTGGCGCGAACGTGTGAAGGCATAAAGAATGTGTCCTGGGACGGTGCTTGACAAACCCCTTGTGAAGAAGTCTTCCCTCAGCTATCATATGGTTTCAGGAAGATAAAAGTGTTTTCCGCCGTGGGCGTGAAGGCACGAGGGACGTGCCCTAGAGTGAGCTGTCCGTTTCGAATGTGCCGCCCGTCGTTCCACGAAGAAGGGTGAGTATGGAAATGTATGATGTGAGGAAGCATAGGGAAGATTGCCTACGGGTGTTTAACTCTAAGGACAAATCTAGAGGGTTGCCGTCCGTCGACGACCAGCTCTTTCCCTACGGATGGAAGCGCCGTGTTAAAGCTTAGGGCGAGAGAAAAGAGACGGAATGCGAGATACACCACAGTGGGGAACACGTTGTGTGGAGGGCTTCTCTCCACCAAAGTCTCGGGTCACGAATTTGGAAGGGCCTTCAAATGTACGTGAGCTAGCGTCAGCAGAGCCTTCCACTGAACTCAGAGAAACGAGGCCGCGTCAAACATGATTTCGTGCTAACACCTTGGTTCGCGAAGCGCGAAGCCTTTTGAGATATGTGTGTGAGGGTCTTGCACTCACCTCTCAAGAAACAAAACGGTAGAGCAATAGTCTTCCCACTACCATCTACAGGGAAGAAGACGGAGGAAATGTCCCACGTTAAACGTGAAGGCGCAAGTTACTGTGCCATAGAGCCCTGCTTGGGAAAGAACTTGTGTCGAAAGCTTCTCCCAACTCAGATCTTGTTTCGGGAAGATAGAAGCGCTGTCGGTACTTTGTGTGGAAACACAAGGAAAATGCCACACGCTGAATTGTGAAGAGAAATGTGGGTCGAACGTGACCACCAACACACTCGTTGTCCCCTAGAGAGGTGTGTGTCTGGAAGTGGGAGGAAGCGTAACGGACGTGCTATACACTTAACTCCAAGAAACAACGCTGTGGAGGTGCGGTCCTTCGACTGCCCTTCTTCTTTGCTAAGGAACGAAGCGGCTTGAAGCCAAGTGTGAAAGGAAACGGAGGGCAAGGAAGGGTGATATACCTCACTCGCGGCACAACTTCTGATGGAGGGCTTTTCTCAACGAACAGCATGTGTCACGAAGATAGAAGGGTTTGCGAAAGTATGTGACTTCACCAAAGGAAAGGCATACACGAATCTCGGCGAACCACGTCTGTGCCGATCGCGACTTCGAGCTTACATCTGGGTTCCCGAGGAATCCATAGTCACATAATGTATGTGTGGTATCCTACTGCAGAAACACCACTGCAGAGAAACCGTGCGTCTACTATCACCTTCCCTGAAACTGGTAGACTTTTGCAATGGAAGTGGGAAATCGCAAGGAATGTGCCCCGTGCCTGTGCCACGGAAGTAACTAGTGTAAATGTCTGTCGCGATTGGAATCCTGTTCCGTGAGAAGCGTTTCCAAGAGTATGAGAGAGAGCAGATGGAAAAGGTCATGGTTTGAAGCGTGAGAAGGAGACCCGTCAGGAAAGCCATACACGTAAGTCGGGGAAGCACTTTCGCGTGACATGGTGAAGGCATCTAGAATGTGCCCTGTGACGGTGCTCGAGAAACCACTTGTGAAGAAGGCTTCCCTCAACTGCCGTATCGTTTCCGTAGGAGGAAACTGTTTTCCGTAGTGGGTGTGAAGGCATAAGGGACGTAGACGAGACTTCGCTCTCCGCTTCGAAGGTGCCTGCCGTCGTTACACGAAGAAGGATGTGTATGGAAATGGATGACTGCGGAAGCATAAGGAAGATGGCATGCGTTTGTTTAACTCTAAGAACAAGTCTCGAGGGTTCCCGTCCTTCGACTACCATCTCTTCTCGTAAGGATGCGAAGCCGCTCCTTAAACCTCGTGTGAACGAAAAGAGATGGAACGCGCGATACCGCACAGTGAGGAACACGTTGTGCGGAGGGTTTCTCTCCATTACGTCCTGTGTCATGGAGGTGGATGGGTCTTGCAATGTACGTGGGCTAGCCTCAGTAGCAGTAGTAGCCTGACACTGAATTCTGAGAAACAAGGCCATGTCAAACAGGCTTTCGCGCTAACATCGTGGTGCTTGAAGAAAGAAGCCTTTGGAGACATGTGCGTTGCTATATAAGGTAGGCGTCTTACACTCACCTCTCACGAAACCAAACTGTAGGGAACTAGTCTTTCCACTACCGCCTCCGGGGAAGAAGTTGGAAGAACTTTCCGACGTTCAAAGTGAAGGCACAAATGCTGGGCCGTCTACCACTGTTTGAGAGAGGAGTTGTGTCTCAAGCTCCTGTCAACCCAGATCTTGCTTCGGGAAGGGAGAAGCGTTTTCAGGACTTCGTGTGAAAGCGTAAGGACAATGCCATAGGCTGAATGGTGAAGGAAAATGTGGGTCGAATGCGACCACCAACTAACAAGTTGTCCCCTAGGGAGGTGTGTGTCTGGAAATGGGAGGAAGCGTAAGGAACGAGCTGTACACTTAAGTCTAAGAGACAATGCTGTGGAGGAGCGGTCCTTCGACTCCCCGCCTCCTTTCCTAAGGATCGAAGCAGCTTGACGCCGAGTGTGAACGGAAGCAGAGGAAAAGCCTGCTATACCTTACTCGTGGAACCACTTTGTATGGAGGGCTTCTCTCAATGAACACCACGGCTCACGACGCTAGAAGGGTTTTCAAACGTACGTGAGTTCGCCAAAGGAAAGCCACAGACTACACTGTGCGAAACAAGTCTGTGTCAAACCGCGCCTTCGAGCTTCCATCTGGCTTCACGGGGAAAACCTAGTCACAACATGAACGTGTGGAACCCTAAACAGGCGGCGTGCACGTCGGTCTGAAGAAACACCACTGCAGAGAAACCGTGTTTCTACCAACCTCTTCCCTGAAAATGGTAGTCTATTCCAAGGTAAGTGTGACAGCGCAAGGCATGTGCCCCATGCCTGCGCCACGGAAATAAGGAGTGGAGATTGTCTCTCCCGGTTCAAACCTTGTTCCGTGAGAAATGTTTTCAAGAGTGCGAGAGAGAGCAGAGGGAAAAGGTCATGCCTTTAAGTCTGAGAAGGAAACCCTGGAAAGCCGTACGCCTACGTATGAGCGGCATTCTGGCGCGAACGTGTGAAGGCATAAAGAATGTGTCCTGGGACGGTGCTTGACAAACCCCTTGTGAAGAAGTCTTCCCTCAGCTATCATATGGTTTCAGGAAGATAAAAGTGTTTTCCGCCGTGGGCGTGAAGGCACGAGGGACGTGCCCTAGAGTGAGCTGTCCGTTTCGAATGTGCCGCCCGTCGTTCCACGAAGAAGGGTGAGTATGGAAATGTATGATGTGAGGAAGCATAGGGAAGATTGCCTACGGGTGTTTAACTCTAAGGACAAATCTAGAGGGTTGCCGTCCGTCGACGACCAGCTCTTTCCCTACGGATGGAAGCGCCGTGTTAAAGCTTAGGGCGAGAGAAAAGAGACGGAATGCGAGATACACCACAGTGGGGAACACGTTGTGTGGAGGGCTTCTCTCCACCAAAGTCTCGGGTCACGAATTTGGAAGGGCCTTCAAATGTACGTGAGCTAGCGTCAGCAGAGCCTTCCACTGAACTCAGAGAAACGAGGCCGCGTCAAACATGATTTCGTGCTAACCCCTTGGTTCGCGAAGCGCGAAGCCTTTTGAGATATGTGTGTGAGGGTCTTGCACTCACCTCTCAAGAAACAAAACGGTAGAGCAATAGTCTTCCCACTACCATCTACAGGGAAGAAGACGGAGGAAATGTCCCACGTTAAACGTGAAGGCGCAAGTTACTGTGCCATAGAGCCCTGCTTGGGAAAGAACTTGTGTCGAAAGCTTCTCCCAACTCAGATCTTGTTTCGGGAAGATAGAAGCGCTGTCAGTACTTTGTGTGGAAACACAAGGAAAATGCCACACGCTGAATTGTGAAGAGAAATGTGGGTCGAACGTGACCACCAACACACTCGTTGTCCCCTAGAGAGGTGTGTGTCTGGAAGTGGGAGGAAGCGTAACGGACGTGCTATACACTTAACTCCAAGAAACAACGCTGTGGAGGTGCGGTCCTTCGACTGCCCTTCTTCTTTGCTAAGGAACGAAGCGGCTTGAAGCCAAGTGTGAAAGGAAACGGAGGGCAAGGAAGGGTGATATACCTCACTCGCGGCACAACTTCTGATGGAGGGCTTTTCTCAACGAACAGCATGTGTCACGAAGATAGAAGGGTTTGCGAAAGTATGTGACTTCGCCAAAGGAAAGGCATACACGAATCTCGGCGAACCACGTCTGTGCCGATCGCGACTTCGAGCTTACATCTGGGTTCCCGAGGAATCCATAGTCACATAATGTCTGTGTGGTATCCTACTGCAGAAACACCACTGCAGAGAAACCGTGCGTCTACTATCACCTTCCCTGAAACTGGTAGACTTTTGCAATGGAAGTGGGAAATCGCAAGGAATGTGCCCCGTGCCTGTGCCACGGAAGTAACTAGTGTAAATGTCTGTCGCGATTCGAATCCTGTTCCGTGAGAAGCGTTTCCAAGAGTATGAGAGAGAGCAGATGGAAAAGGTCATGGTTTGAAGCGTGAGAAGGAGACCCGTCAGGAAAGCCATACACGTAAGTCGGGGAAGCACTTTTCGCGTGACATGGTGAAGGCATCTAGAATGTGCCCTGTGACGGTGCTCGAGAAACCACTTGTGAAGAAGGCTTCCCTCAACTGCCGTATCGTTTCCGTAGGAGGAAACTGTTTTCCGTAGTGGGTGTGAAGGCATAAGGGACGTAGACGAGACTTCGCTCTCCGCTTCGAAGGTGCCTGCCGTCGTTACACGAAGAAGGATGTGTATGGAAATGGATGACTGCGGAAGCATAAGGAAGATGGCATGCGTTTGTTTAACTCTAAGAACAAGTCTCGAGGGTTCCCGTCCTTCGACTACCATCTCTTCTCGTAAGGATGCGAAGCCGCTCCTTAAACCTCGTGTGAACGAAAAGAGATGGAACGCGCGATACCGCACAGTGAGGAACACGTTGTGCGGAGGGTTTCTCTCCATTACGTCCTGTGTCATGGAGGTGGATGGGTCTTGCAATGTACGTGGGCTAGCCTCAGTAGCAGTAGTAGCCTGACACTGAATTCTGAGAAACAAGGCCATGTCAAACAGGCTTTCGCGCTAACATCGTGGTGCTTGAAGAAAGAAGCCTTTGGAGACATGTGCGTTGCTATATAAGGTAGGCGTCTTACACTCACCTCTCACGAAACCAAACTGTAGGGAACTAGTCTTTCCACTACCGCCTCCGGGGAAGAAGTTGGAAGAACTTTCCGACGTTCAAAGTGAAGGCACAAATGCTGGGCCGTCTACCACTGTTTGAGAGAGGAGTTGTGTCTCAAGCTCCTGTCAACCCAGATCTTGCTTCGGGAAGGGAGAAGCGTTTTCAGGACTTCGTGTGAAAGCGTAAGGACAATGCCATAGGCTGAATGGTGAAGGAAAATGTGGGTCGAATGCGACCACCAACTAACAAGTTGTCCCCTAGGGAGGTGTGTGTCTGGAAATGGGAGGAAGCGTAAGGAACGAGCTGTACACTTAAGTCTAAGAGACAATGCTGTGGAGGAGCGGTCCTTCGACTCCCCGCCTCCTTTCCTAAGGATCGAAGCAGCTTGACGCCGAGTGTGAACGGAAGCAGAGGAAAAGCCTGCTATACCTTACTCGTGGAACCACTTTGTATGGAGGGCTTCTCTCAATGAACACCACGGCTCACGACGCTAGAAGGGTTTTCAAACGTACGTGAGTTCGCCAAAGGAAAGCCACAGACTACACTGTGCGAAACAAGTCTGTGTCAAACCGCGCCTTCGAGCTTCCATCTGGCTTCACGGGGAAAACCTAGTCACAACATGAACGTGTGGAACCCTAAACAGGCGGCGTGCACGTCGGTCTGAAGAAACACCACTGCAGAGAAACCGTGTTTCTACCAACCTCTTCCCTGAAAATGGTAGTCTATTCCAAGGTAAGTGTGACAGCGCAAGGCATGTGCCCCATGCCTGCGCCACGGAAATAAGGAGTGGAGATTGTCTCTCCCGGTTCAAACCTTGTTCCGTGAGAAATGTTTTCAAGAGTGCGAGAGAGAGCAGAGGGAAAAGGTCATGCCTTTAAGTCTGAGAAGGAAACCCTGGAAAGCCGTACGCCTACGTATGAGCGGCATTCTGGCGCGAACGTGTGAAGGCATAAAGAATGTGTCCTGGGACGGTGCTTGACAAACCCCTTGTGAAGAAGTCTTCCCTCAGCTATCATATGGTTTCAGGAAGATAAAAGTGTTTTCCGCCGTGGGCGTGAAGGCACGAGGGACGTGCCCTAGAGTGAGCTGTCCGTTTCGAATGTGCCGCCCGTCGTTCCACGAAGAAGGGTGAGTATGGAAATGTATGATGTGAGGAAGCATAGGGAAGATTGCCTACGGGTGTTTAACTCTAAGGACAAATCTAGAGGGTTGCCGTCCGTCGACGACCAGCTCTTTCCCTACGGATGGAAGCGCCGTGTTAAAGCTTAGGGCGAGAGAAAAGAGACGGAATGCGAGATACACCACAGTGGGGAACACGTTGTGTGGAGGGCTTCTCTCCACCAAAGTCTCGGGTCACGAATTTGGAAGGGCCTTCAAATGTACGTGAGCTAGCGTCAGCAGAGCCTTCCACTGAACTCAGAGAAACGAGGCCGCGTCAAACATGATTTCGTGCTAACCCCTTGGTTCGCGAAGCGCGAAGCCTTTTGAGATATGTGTGTGAGGGTCTTGCACTCACCTCTCAAGAAACAAAACGGTAGAGCAATAGTCTTCCCACTACCATCTACAGGGAAGAAGACGGAGGAAATGTCCCACGTTAAACGTGAAGGCGCAAGTTACTGTGCCATAGAGCCCTGCTTGGGAAAGAACTTGTGTCGAAAGCTTCTCCCAACTCAGATCTTGTTTCGGGAAGATAGAAGCGCTGTCGGTACTTTGTGTGGAAACACAAGGAAAATGCCACACGCTGAATTGTGAAGAGAAATGTGGGTCGAACGTGACCACCAACACACTCGTTGTCCCCTAGAGAGGTGTGTGTCTGGAAGTGGGAGGAAGCGTAACGGACGTGCTATACACTTAACTCCAAGAAACAACGCTGTGGAGGTGCGGTCCTTCGACTGCCCTTCTTCTTTGCTAAGGAACGAAGCGGCTTGAAGCCAAGTGTGAAAGGAAACGGAGGGCAAGGAAGGGTGATATACCTCACTCGCGGCACAACTTCTGATGGAGGGCTTTTCTCAACGAACAGCATGTGTCACGAAGATAGAAGGGTTTGCGAAAGTATGTGACTTCGCCAAAGGAAAGGCATACACGAATCTCGGCGAACCACGTCTGTGCCGATCGCGACTTCGAGCTTACATCTGGGTTCCCGAGGAATCCATAGTCACATAATGTCTGTGTGGTATCCTACTGCAGAAACACCACTGCAGAGAAACCGTGCGTCTACTATCACCTTCCCTGAAACTGGTAGACTTTTGCAATGGAAGTGGGAAATCGCAAGGAATGTGCCCCGTGCCTGTGCCACGGAAGTAACTAGTGTAAATGTCTGTCGCGATTCGAATCCTGTTCCGTGAGAAGCGTTTCCAAGAGTATGAGAGAGAGCAGATGGAAAAGGTCATGGTTTGAAGCGTGAGAAGGAGACCCGTCAGGAAAGCCATACACGTAAGTCGGGGAAGCACTTTTCGCGTGACATGGTGAAGGCATCTAGAATGTGCCCTGTGACGGTGCTCGAGAAACCACTTGTGAAGAAGGCTTCCCTCAACTGCCGTATCGTTTCCGTAGGAGGAAACTGTTTTCCGTAGTGGGTGTGAAGGCATAAGGGACGTAGACGAGACTTCGCTCTCCGCTTCGAAGGTGCCTGCCGTCGTTACACGAAGAAGGATGTGTATGGAAATGGATGACTGCGGAAGCATAAGGAAGATGGCATGCGTTTGTTTAACTCTAAGAACAAGTCTCGAGGGTTCCCGTCCTTCGACTACCATCTCTTCTCGTAAGGATGCGAAGCCGCTCCTTAAACCTCGTGTGAACGAAAAGAGATGGAACGCGCGATACCGCACAGTGAGGAACACGTTGTGCGGAGGGTTTCTCTCCATTACGTCCTGTGTCATGGAGGTGGATGGGTCTTGCAATGTACGTGGGCTAGCCTCAGTAGCAGTAGTAGCCTGACACTGAATTCTGAGAAACAAGGCCATGTCAAACAGGCTTTCGCGCTAACATCGTGGTGCTTGAAGAAAGAAGCCTTTGGAGACATGTGCGTTGCTATATAAGGTAGGCGTCTTACACTCACCTCTCACGAAACCAAACTGTAGGGAACTAGTCTTTCCACTACCGCCTCCGGGGAAGAAGTTGGAAGAACTTTCCGACGTTCAAAGTGAAGGCACAAATGCTGGGCCGTCTACCACTGTTTGAGAGAGGAGTTGTGTCTCAAGCTCCTGTCAACCCAGATCTTGCTTCGGGAAGGGAGAAGCGTTTTCAGGACTTCGTGTGAAAGCGTAAGGACAATGCCATAGGCTGAATGGTGAAGGAAAATGTGGGTCGAATGCGACCACCAACTAACAAGTTGTCCCCTAGGGAGGTGTGTGTCTGGAAATGGGAGGAAGCGTAAGGAACGAGCTGTACACTTAAGTCTAAGAGACAATGCTGTGGAGGAGCGGTCCTTCGACTCCCCGCCTCCTTTCCTAAGGATCGAAGCAGCTTGACGCCGAGTGTGAACGGAAGCAGAGGAAAAGCCTGCTATACCTTACTCGTGGAACCACTTTGTATGGAGGGCTTCTCTCAATGAACACCACGGCTCACGACGCTAGAAGGGTTTTCAAACGTACGTGAGTTCGCCAAAGGAAAGCCACAGACTACACTGTGCGAAACAAGTCTGTGTCAAACCGCGCCTTCGAGCTTCCATCTGGCTTCACGGGGAAAACCTAGTCACAACATGAACGTGTGGAACCCTAAACAGGCGGCGTGCACGTCGGTCTGAAGAAACACCACTGCAGAGAAACCGTGTTTCTACCAACCTCTTCCCTGAAAATGGTAGTCTATTCCAAGGTAAGTGTGACAGCGCAAGGCATGTGCCCCATGCCTGCGCCACGGAAATAAGGAGTGGAGATTGTCTCTCCCGGTTCAAACCTTGTTCCGTGAGAAATGTTTTCAAGAGTGCGAGAGAGAGCAGAGGGAAAAGGTCATGCCTTTAAGTCTGAGAAGGAAACCCTGGAAAGCCGTACGCCTACGTATGAGCGGCATTCTGGCGCGAACGTGTGAAGGCATAAAGAATGTGTCCTGGGACGGTGCTTGACAAACCCCTTGTGAAGAAGTCTTCCCTCAGCTATCATATGGTTTCAGGAAGATAAAAGTGTTTTCCGCCGTGGGCGTGAAGGCACGAGGGACGTGCCCTAGAGTGAGCTGTCCGTTTCGAATGTGCCGCCCGTCGTTCCACGAAGAAGGGTGAGTATGGAAATGTATGATGTGAGGAAGCATAGGGAAGATTGCCTACGGGTGTTTAACTCTAAGGACAAATCTAGAGGGTTGCCGTCCGTCGACGACCAGCTCTTTCCCTACGGATGGAAGCGCCGTGTTAAAGCTTAGGGCGAGAGAAAAGAGACGGAATGCGAGATACACCACAGTGGGGAACACGTTGTGTGGAGGGCTTCTCTCCACCAAAGTCTCGGGTCACGAATTTGGAAGGGCCTTCAAATGTACGTGAGCTAGCGTCAGCAGAGCCTTCCACTGAACTCAGAGAAACGAGGCCGCGTCAAACATGATTTCGTGCTAACACCTTGGTTCGCGAAGCGCGAAGCCTTTTGAGATATGTGTGTGAGGGTCTTGCACTCACCTCTCAAGAAACAAAACGGTAGAGCAATAGTCTTCCCACTACCATCTACAGGGAAGAAGACGGAGGAAATGTCCCACGTTAAACGTGAAGGCGCAAGTTACTGTGCCATAGAGCCCTGCTTGGGAAAGAACTTGTGTCGAAAGCTTCTCCCAACTCAGATCTTGTTTCGGGAAGATAGAAGCGCTGTCGGTACTTTGTGTGGAAACACAAGGAAAATGCCACACGCTGAATTGTGAAGAGAAATGTGGGTCGAACGTGACCACCAACACACTCGTTGTCCCCTAGAGAGGTGTGTGTCTGGAAGTGGGAGGAAGCGTAACGGACGTGCTATACACTTAACTCCAAGAAACAACGCTGTGGAGGTGCGGTCCTTCGACTGCCCTTCTTCTTTGCTAAGGAACGAAGCGGCTTGAAGCCAAGTGTGAAAGGAAACGGAGGGCAAGGAAGGGTGATATACCTCACTCGCGGCACAACTTCTGATGGAGGGCTTTTCTCAACGAACAGCATGTGTCACGAAGATAGAAGGGTTTGCGAAAGTATGTGACTTCGCCAAAGGAAAGGCATACACGAATCTCGGCGAACCACGTCTGTGCCGATCGCGACTTCGAGCTTACATCTGGGTTCCCGAGGAATCCATAGTCACATAATGTATGTGTGGTATCCTACTGCAGAAACACCACTGCAGAGAAACCGTGCGTCTACTATCACCTTCCCTGAAACTGGTAGACTTTTGCAATGGAAGTGGGAAATCGCAAGGAATGTGCCCCGTGCCTGTGCCACGGAAGTAACTAGTGTAAATGTCTGTCGCGATTCGAATCCTGTTCCGTGAGAAGCGTTTCCAAGAGTATGAGAGAGAGCAGATGGAAAAGGTCATGGTTTGAAGCGTGAGAAGGAGACCCGTCAGGAAAGCCATACACGTAAGTCGGGGAAGCACTTTTCGCGTGACATGGTGAAGGCATCTAGAATGTGCCCTGTGACGGTGCTCGAGAAACCACTTGTGAAGAAGGCTTCCCTCAACTGCCGTATCGTTTCCGTAGGAGGAAACTGTTTTCCGTAGTGGGTGTGAAGGCATAAGGGACGTAGACGAGACTTCGCTCTCCGCTTCGAAGGTGCCTGCCGTCGTTACACGAAGAAGGATGTGTATGGAAATGGATGACTGCGGAAGCATAAGGAAGATGGCATGCGTTTGTTTAACTCTAAGAACAAGTCTCGAGGGTTCCCGTCCTTCGACTACCATCTCTTCTCGTAAGGATGCGAAGCCGCTCCTTAAACCTCGTGTGAACGAAAAGAGATGGAACGCGCGATACCGCACAGTGAGGAACACGTTGTGCGGAGGGTTTCTCTCCATTACGTCCTGTGTCATGGAGGTGGATGGGTCTTGCAATGTACGTGGGCTAGCCTCAGTAGCAGTAGTAGCCTGACACTGAATTCTGAGAAACAAGGCCATGTCAAACAGGCTTTCGCGCTAACATCGTGGTGCTTGAAGAAAGAAGCCTTTGGAGACATGTGCGTTGCTATATAAGGTAGGCGTCTTACACTCACCTCTCACGAAACCAAACTGTAGGGAACTAGTCTTTCCACTACCGCCTCCGGGGAAGAAGTTGGAAGAACTTTCCGACGTTCAAAGTGAAGGCACAAATGCTGGGCCGTCTACCACTGTTTGAGAGAGGAGTTGTGTCTCAAGCTCCTGTCAACCCAGATCTTGCTTCGGGAAGGGAGAAGCGTTTTCAGGACTTCGTGTGAAAGCGTAAGGACAATGCCATAGGCTGAATGGTGAAGGAAAATGTGGGTCGAATGCGACCACCAACTAACAAGTTGTCCCCTAGGGAGGTGTGTGTCTGGAAATGGGAGGAAGCGTAAGGAACGAGCTGTACACTTAAGTCTAAGAGACAATGCTGTGGAGGAGCGGTCCTTCGACTCCCCGCCTCCTTTCCTAAGGATCGAAGCAGCTTGACGCCGAGTGTGAACGGAAGCAGAGGAAAAGCCTGCTATACCTTACTCGTGGAACCACTTTGTATGGAGGGCTTCTCTCAATGAACACCACGGCTCACGACGCTAGAAGGGTTTTCAAACGTACGTGAGTTCGCCAAAGGAAAGCCACAGACTACACTGTGCGAAACAAGTCTGTGTCAAACCGCGCCTTCGAGCTTCCATCTGGCTTCACGGGGAAAACCTAGTCACAACATGAACGTGTGGAACCCTAAACAGGCGGCGTGCACGTCGGTCTGAAGAAACACCACTGCAGAGAAACCGTGTTTCTACCAACCTCTTCCCTGAAAATGGTAGTCTATTCCAAGGTAAGTGTGACAGCGCAAGGCATGTGCCCCATGCCTGCGCCACGGAAATAAGGAGTGGAGATTGTCTCTCCCGGTTCAAACCTTGTTCCGTGAGAAATGTTTTCAAGAGTGCGAGAGAGAGCAGAGGGAAAAGGTCATGCCTTTAAGTCTGAGAAGGAAACCCTGGAAAGCCGTACGCCTACGTATGAGCGGCATTCTGGCGCGAACGTGTGAAGGCATAAAGAATGTGTCCTGGGACGGTGCTTGACAAACCCCTTGTGAAGAAGTCTTCCCTCAGCTATCATATGGTTTCAGGAAGATAAAAGTGTTTTCCGCCGTGGGCGTGAAGGCACGAGGGACGTGCCCTAGAGTGAGCTGTCCGTTTCGAATGTGCCGCCCGTCGTTCCACGAAGAAGGGTGAGTATGGAAATGTATGATGTGAGGAAGCATAGGGAAGATTGCCTACGGGTGTTTAACTCTAAGGACAAATCTAGAGGGTTGCCGTCCGTCGACGACCAGCTCTTTCCCTACGGATGGAAGCGCCGTGTTAAAGCTTAGGGCGAGAGAAAAGAGACGGAATGCGAGATACACCACAGTGGGGAACACGTTGTGTGGAGGGCTTCTCTCCACCAAAGTCTCGGGTCACGAATTTGGAAGGGCCTTCAAATGTACGTGAGCTAGCGTCAGCAGAGCCTTCCACTGAACTCAGAGAAACGAGGCCGCGTCAAACATGATTTCGTGCTAACCCCTTGGTTCGCGAAGCGCGAAGCCTTTTGAGATATGTGTGTGAGGGTCTTGCACTCACCTCTCAAGAAACAAAACGGTAGAGCAATAGTCTTCCCACTACCATCTACAGGGAAGAAGACGGAGGAAATGTCCCACGTTAAACGTGAAGGCGCAAGTTACTGTGCCATAGAGCCCTGCTTGGGAAAGAACTTGTGTCGAAAGCTTCTCCCAACTCAGATCTTGTTTCGGGAAGATAGAAGCGCTGTCGGTACTTTGTGTGGAAACACAAGGAAAATGCCACACGCTGAATTGTGAAGAGAAATGTGGGTCGAACGTGACCACCAACACACTCGTTGTCCCCTAGAGAGGTGTGTGTCTGGAAGTGGGAGGAAGCGTAACGGACGTGCTATACACTTAACTCCAAGAAACAACGCTGTGGAGGTGCGGTCCTTCGACTGCCCTTCTTCTTTGCTAAGGAACGAAGCGGCTTGAAGCCAAGTGTGAAAGGAAACGGAGGGCAAGGAAGGGTGATATACCTCACTCGCGGCACAACTTCTGATGGAGGGCTTTTCTCAACGAACAGCATGTGTCACGAAGATAGAAGGGTTTGCGAAAGTATGTGACTTCGCCAAAGGAAAGGCATACACGAATCTCGGCGAACCACGTCTGTGCCGATCGCGACTTCGAGCTTACATCTGGGTTCCCGAGGAATCCATAGTCACATAATGTCTGTGTGGTATCCTACTGCAGAAACACCACTGCAGAGAAACCGTGCGTCTACTATCACCTTCCCTGAAACTGGTAGACTTTTGCAATGGAAGTGGGAAATCGCAAGGAATGTGCCCCGTGCCTGTGCCACGGAAGTAACTAGTGTAAATGTCTGTCGCGATTCGAATCCTGTTCCGTGAGAAGCGTTTCCAAGAGTATGAGAGAGAGCAGATGGAAAAGGTCATGGTTTGAAGCGTGAGAAGGAGACCCGTCAGGAAAGCCATACACGTAAGTCGGGGAAGCACTTTTCGCGTGACATGGTGAAGGCATCTAGAATGTGCCCTGTGACGGTGCTCGAGAAACCACTTGTGAAGAAGGCTTCCCTCAACTGCCGTATCGTTTCCGTAGGAGGAAACTGTTTTCCGTAGTGGGTGTGAAGGCATAAGGGACGTAGACGAGACTTCGCTCTCCGCTTCGAAGGTGCCTGCCGTCGTTACACGAAGAAGGATGTGTATGGAAATGGATGACTGCGGAAGCATAAGGAAGATGGCATGCGTTTGTTTAACTCTAAGAACAAGTCTCGAGGGTTCCCGTCCTTCGACTACCATCTCTTCTCGTAAGGATGCGAAGCCGCTCCTTAAACCTCGTGTGAACGAAAAGAGATGGAACGCGCGATACCGCACAGTGAGGAACACGTTGTGCGGAGGGTTTCTCTCCATTACGTCCTGTGTCATGGAGGTGGATGGGTCTTGCAATGTACGTGGGCTAGCCTCAGTAGCAGTAGTAGCCTGACACTGAATTCTGAGAAACAAGGCCATGTCAAACAGGCTTTCGCGCTAACATCGTGGTGCTTGAAGAAAGAAGCCTTTGGAGACATGTGCGTTGCTATATAAGGTAGGCGTCTTACACTCACCTCTCACGAAACCAAACTGTAGGGAACTAGTCTTTCCACTACCGCCTCCGGGGAAGAAGTTGGAAGAACTTTCCGACGTTCAAAGTGAAGGCACAAATGCTGGGCCGTCTACCACTGTTTGAGAGAGGAGTTGTGTCTCAAGCTCCTGTCAACCCAGATCTTGCTTCGGGAAGGGAGAAGCGTTTTCAGGACTTCGTGTGAAAGCGTAAGGACAATGCCATAGGCTGAATGGTGAAGGAAAATGTGGGTCGAATGCGACCACCAACTAACAAGTTGTCCCCTAGGGAGGTGTGTGTCTGGAAATGGGAGGAAGCGTAAGGAACGAGCTGTACACTTAAGTCTAAGAGACAATGCTGTGGAGGAGCGGTCCTTCGACTCCCCGCCTCCTTTCCTAAGGATCGAAGCAGCTTGACGCCGAGTGTGAACGGAAGCAGAGGAAAAGCCTGCTATACCTTACTCGTGGAACCACTTTGTATGGAGGGCTTCTCTCAATGAACACCACGGCTCACGACGCTAGAAGGGTTTTCAAACGTACGTGAGTTCGCCAAAGGAAAGCCACAGACTACACTGTGCGAAACAAGTCTGTGTCAAACCGCGCCTTCGAGCTTCCATCTGGCTTCACGGGGAAAACCTAGTCACAACATGAACGTGTGGAACCCTAAACAGGCGGCGTGCACGTCGGTCTGAAGAAACACCACTGCAGAGAAACCGTGTTTCTACCAACCTCTTCCCTGAAAATGGTAGTCTATTCCAAGGTAAGTGTGACAGCGCAAGGCATGTGCCCCATGCCTGCGCCACGGAAATAAGGAGTGGAGATTGTCTCTCCCGGTTCAAACCTTGTTCCGTGAGAAATGTTTTCAAGAGTGCGAGAGAGAGCAGAGGGAAAAGGTCATGCCTTTAAGTCTGAGAAGGAAACCCTGGAAAGCCGTACGCCTACGTATGAGCGGCATTCTGGCGCGAACGTGTGAAGGCATAAAGAATGTGTCCTGGGACGGTGCTTGACAAACCCCTTGTGAAGAAGTCTTCCCTCAGCTATCATATGGTTTCAGGAAGATAAAAGTGTTTTCCGCCGTGGGCGTGAAGGCACGAGGGACGTGCCCTAGAGTGAGCTGTCCGTTTCGAATGTGCCGCCCGTCGTTCCACGAAGAAGGGTGAGTATGGAAATGTATGATGTGAGGAAGCATAGGGAAGATTGCCTACGGGTGTTTAACTCTAAGGACAAATCTAGAGGGTTGCCGTCCGTCGACGACCAGCTCTTTCCCTACGGATGGAAGCGCCGTGTTAAAGCTTAGGGCGAGAGAAAAGAGACGGAATGCGAGATACACCACAGTGGGGAACACGTTGTGTGGAGGGCTTCTCTCCACCAAAGTCTCGGGTCACGAATTTGGAAGGGCCTTCAAATGTACGTGAGCTAGCGTCAGCAGAGCCTTCCACTGAACTCAGAGAAACGAGGCCGCGTCAAACATGATTTCGTGCTAACCCCTTGGTTCGCGAAGCGCGAAGCCTTTTGAGATATGTGTGTGAGGGTCTTGCACTCACCTCTCAAGAAACAAAACGGTAGAGCAATAGTCTTCCCACTACCATCTACAGGGAAGAAGACGGAGGAAATGTCCCACGTTAAACGTGAAGGCGCAAGTTACTGTGCCATAGAGCCCTGCTTGGGAAAGAACTTGTGTCGAAAGCTTCTCCCAACTCAGATCTTGTTTCGGGAAGATAGAAGCGCTGTCGGTACTTTGTGTGGAAACACAAGGAAAATGCCACACGCTGAATTGTGAAGAGAAATGTGGGTCGAACGTGACCACCAACACACTCGTTGTCCCCTAGAGAGGTGTGTGTCTGGAAGTGGGAGGAAGCGTAACGGACGTGCTATACACTTAACTCCAAGAAACAACGCTGTGGAGGTGCGGTCCTTCGACTGCCCTTCTTCTTTGCTAAGGAACGAAGCGGCTTGAAGCCAAGTGTGAAAGGAAACGGAGGGCAAGGAAGGGTGATATACCTCACTCGCGGCACAACTTCTGATGGAGGGCTTTTCTCAACGAACAGCATGTGTCACGAAGATAGAAGGGTTTGCGAAAGTATGTGACTTCGCCAAAGGAAAGGCATACACGAATCTCGGCGAACCACGTCTGTGCCGATCGCGACTTCGAGCTTACATCTGGGTTCCCGAGGAATCCATAGTCACATAATGTCTGTGTGGTATCCTACTGCAGAAACACCACTGCAGAGAAACCGTGCGTCTACTATCACCTTCCCTGAAACTGGTAGACTTTTGCAATGGAAGTGGGAAATCGCAAGGAATGTGCCCCGTGCCTGTGCCACGGAAGTAACTAGTGTAAATGTCTGTCGCGATTCGAATCCTGTTCCGTGAGAAGCGTTTCCAAGAGTATGAGAGAGAGCAGATGGAAAAGGTCATGGTTTGAAGCGTGAGAAGGAGACCCGTCAGGAAAGCCATACACGTAAGTCGGGGAAGCACTTTTCGCGTGACATGGTGAAGGCATCTAGAATGTGCCCTGTGACGGTGCTCGAGAAACCACTTGTGAAGAAGGCTTCCCTCAACTGCCGTATCGTTTCCGTAGGAGGAAACTGTTTTCCGTAGTGGGTGTGAAGGCATAAGGGACGTAGACGAGACTTCGCTCTCCGCTTCGAAGGTGCCTGCCGTCGTTACACGAAGAAGGATGTGTATGGAAATGGATGACTGCGGAAGCATAAGGAAGATGGCATGCGTTTGTTTAACTCTAAGAACAAGTCTCGAGGGTTCCCGTCCTTCGACTACCATCTCTTCTCGTAAGGATGCGAAGCCGCTCCTTAAACCTCGTGTGAACGAAAAGAGATGGAACGCGCGATACCGCACAGTGAGGAACACGTTGTGCGGAGGGTTTCTCTCCATTACGTCCTGTGTCATGGAGGTGGATGGGTCTTGCAATGTACGTGGGCTAGCCTCAGTAGCAGTAGTAGCCTGACACTGAATTCTGAGAAACAAGGCCATGTCAAACAGGCTTTCGCGCTAACATCGTGGTGCTTGAAGAAAGAAGCCTTTGGAGACATGTGCGTTGCTATATAAGGTAGGCGTCTTACACTCACCTCTCACGAAACCAAACTGTAGGGAACTAGTCTTTCCACTACCGCCTCCGGGGAAGAAGTTGGAAGAACTTTCCGACGTTCAAAGTGAAGGCACAAATGCTGGGCCGTCTACCACTGTTTGAGAGAGGAGTTGTGTCTCAAGCTCCTGTCAACCCAGATCTTGCTTCGGGAAGGGAGAAGCGTTTTCAGGACTTCGTGTGAAAGCGTAAGGACAATGCCATAGGCTGAATGGTGAAGGAAAATGTGGGTCGAATGCGACCACCAACTAACAAGTTGTCCCCTAGGGAGGTGTGTGTCTGGAAATGGGAGGAAGCGTAAGGAACGAGCTGTACACTTAAGTCTAAGAGACAATGCTGTGGAGGAGCGGTCCTTCGACTCCCCGCCTCCTTTCCTAAGGATCGAAGCAGCTTGACGCCGAGTGTGAACGGAAGCAGAGGAAAAGCCTGCTATACCTTACTCGTGGAACCACTTTGTATGGAGGGCTTCTCTCAATGAACACCACGGCTCACGACGCTAGAAGGGTTTTCAAACGTACGTGAGTTCGCCAAAGGAAAGCCACAGACTACACTGTGCGAAACAAGTCTGTGTCAAACCGCGCCTTCGAGCTTCCATCTGGCTTCACGGGGAAAACCTAGTCACAACATGAACGTGTGGAACCCTAAACAGGCGGCGTGCACGTCGGTCTGAAGAAACACCACTGCAGAGAAACCGTGTTTCTACCAACCTCTTCCCTGAAAATGGTAGTCTATTCCAAGGTAAGTGTGACAGCGCAAGGCATGTGCCCCATGCCTGCGCCACGGAAATAAGGAGTGGAGATTGTCTCTCCCGGTTCAAACCTTGTTCCGTGAGAAATGTTTTCAAGAGTGCGAGAGAGAGCAGAGGGAAAAGGTCATGCCTTTAAGTCTGAGAAGGAAACCCTGGAAAGCCGTACGCCTACGTATGAGCGGCATTCTGGCGCGAACGTGTGAAGGCATAAAGAATGTGTCCTGGGACGGTGCTTGACAAACCCCTTGTGAAGAAGTCTTCCCTCAGCTATCATATGGTTTCAGGAAGATAAAAGTGTTTTCCGCCGTGGGCGTGAAGGCACGAGGGACGTGCCCTAGAGTGAGCTGTCCGTTTCGAATGTGCCGCCCGTCGTTCCACGAAGAAGGGTGAGTATGGAAATGTATGATGTGAGGAAGCATAGGGAAGATTGCCTACGGGTGTTTAACTCTAAGGACAAATCTAGAGGGTTGCCGTCCGTCGACGACCAGCTCTTTCCCTACGGATGGAAGCGCCGTGTTAAAGCTTAGGGCGAGAGAAAAGAGACGGAATGCGAGATACACCACAGTGGGGAACACGTTGTGTGGAGGGCTTCTCTCCACCAAAGTCTCGGGTCACGAATTTGGAAGGGCCTTCAAATGTACGTGAGCTAGCGTCAGCAGAGCCTTCCACTGAACTCAGAGAAACGAGGCCGCGTCAAACATGATTTCGTGCTAACCCCTTGGTTCGCGAAGCGCGAAGCCTTTTGAGATATGTGTGTGAGGGTCTTGCACTCACCTCTCAAGAAACAAAACGGTAGAGCAATAGTCTTCCCACTACCATCTACAGGGAAGAAGACGGAGGAAATGTCCCACGTTAAACGTGAAGGCGCAAGTTACTGTGCCATAGAGCCCTGCTTGGGAAAGAACTTGTGTCGAAAGCTTCTCCCAACTCAGATCTTGTTTCGGGAAGATAGAAGCGCTGTCGGTACTTTGTGTGGAAACACAAGGAAAATGCCACACGCTGAATTGTGAAGAGAAATGTGGGTCGAACGTGACCACCAACACACTCGTTGTCCCCTAGAGAGGTGTGTGTCTGGAAGTGGGAGGAAGCGTAACGGACGTGCTATACACTTAACTCCAAGAAACAACGCTGTGGAGGTGCGGTCCTTCGACTGCCCTTCTTCTTTGCTAAGGAACGAAGCGGCTTGAAGCCAAGTGTGAAAGGAAACGGAGGGCAAGGAAGGGTGATATACCTCACTCGCGGCACAACTTCTGATGGAGGGCTTTTCTCAACGAACAGCATGTGTCACGAAGATAGAAGGGTTTGCGAAAGTATGTGACTTCGCCAAAGGAAAGGCATACACGAATCTCGGCGAACCACGTCTGTGCCGATCGCGACTTCGAGCTTACATCTGGGTTCCCGAGGAATCCATAGTCACATAATGTATGTGTGGTATCCTACTGCAGAAACACCACTGCAGAGAAACCGTGCGTCTACTATCACCTTCCCTGAAACTGGTAGACTTTTGCAATGGAAGTGGGAAATCGCAAGGAATGTGCCCCGTGCCTGTGCCACGGAAGTAACTAGTGTAAATGTCTGTCGCGATTCGAATCCTGTTCCGTGAGAAGCGTTTCCAAGAGTATGAGAGAGAGCAGATGGAAAAGGTCATGGTTTGAAGCGTGAGAAGGAGACCCGTCAGGAAAGCCATACACGTAAGTCGGGGAAGCACTTTTCGCGTGACATGGTGAAGGCATCTAGAATGTGCCCTGTGACGGTGCTCGAGAAACCACTTGTGAAGAAGGCTTCCCTCAACTGCCGTATCGTTTCCGTAGGAGGAAACTGTTTTCCGTAGTGGGTGTGAAGGCATAAGGGACGTAGACGAGACTTCGCTCTCCGCTTCGAAGGTGCCTGCCGTCGTTACACGAAGAAGGATGTGTATGGAAATGGATGACTGCGGAAGCATAAGGAAGATGGCATGCGTTTGTTTAACTCTAAGAACAAGTCTCGAGGGTTCCCGTCCTTCGACTACCATCTCTTCTCGTAAGGATGCGAAGCCGCTCCTTAAACCTCGTGTGAACGAAAAGAGATGGAACGCGCGATACCGCACAGTGAGGAACACGTTGTGCGGAGGGTTTCTCTCCATTACGTCCTGTGTCATGGAGGTGGATGGGTCTTGCAATGTACGTGGGCTAGCCTCAGTAGCAGTAGTAGCCTGACACTGAATTCTGAGAAACAAGGCCATGTCAAACAGGCTTTCGCGCTAACATCGTGGTGCTTGAAGAAAGAAGCCTTTGGAGACATGTGCGTTGCTATATAAGGTAGGCGTCTTACACTCACCTCTCACGAAACCAAACTGTAGGGAACTAGTCTTTCCACTACCGCCTCCGGGGAAGAAGTTGGAAGAACTTTCCGACGTTCAAAGTGAAGGCACAAATGCTGGGCCGTCTACCACTGTTTGAGAGAGGAGTTGTGTCTCAAGCTCCTGTCAACCCAGATCTTGCTTCGGGAAGGGAGAAGCGTTTTCAGGACTTCGTGTGAAAGCGTAAGGACAATGCCATAGGCTGAATGGTGAAGGAAAATGTGGGTCGAATGCGACCACCAACTAACAAGTTGTCCCCTAGGGAGGTGTGTGTCTGGAAATGGGAGGAAGCGTAAGGAACGAGCTGTACACTTAAGTCTAAGAGACAATGCTGTGGAGGAGCGGTCCTTCGACTCCCCGCCTCCTTTCCTAAGGATCGAAGCAGCTTGACGCCGAGTGTGAACGGAAGCAGAGGAAAAGCCTGCTATACCTTACTCGTGGAACCACTTTGTATGGAGGGCTTCTCTCAATGAACACCACGGCTCACGACGCTAGAAGGGTTTTCAAACGTACGTGAGTTCGCCAAAGGAAAGCCACAGACTACACTGTGCGAAACAAGTCTGTGTCAAACCGCGCCTTCGAGCTTCCATCTGGCTTCACGGGGAAAACCTAGTCACAACATGAACGTGTGGAACCCTAAACAGGCGGCGTGCACGTCGGTCTGAAGAAACACCACTGCAGAGAAACCGTGTTTCTACCAACCTCTTCCCTGAAAATGGTAGTCTATTCCAAGGTAAGTGTGACAGCGCAAGGCATGTGCCCCATGCCTGCGCCACGGAAATAAGGAGTGGAGATTGTCTCTCCCGGTTCAAACCTTGTTCCGTGAGAAATGTTTTCAAGAGTGCGAGAGAGAGCAGAGGGAAAAGGTCATGCCTTTAAGTCTGAGAAGGAAACCCTGGAAAGCCGTACGCCTACGTATGAGCGGCATTCTGGCGCGAACGTGTGAAGGCATAAAGAATGTGTCCTGGGACGGTGCTTGACAAACCCCTTGTGAAGAAGTCTTCCCTCAGCTATCATATGGTTTCAGGAAGATAAAAGTGTTTTCCGCCGTGGGCGTGAAGGCACGAGGGACGTGCCCTAGAGTGAGCTGTCCGTTTCGAATGTGCCGCCCGTCGTTCCACGAAGAAGGGTGAGTATGGAAATGTATGATGTGAGGAAGCATAGGGAAGATTGCCTACGGGTGTTTAACTCTAAGGACAAATCTAGAGGGTTGCCGTCCGTCGACGACCAGCTCTTTCCCTACGGATGGAAGCGCCGTGTTAAAGCTTAGGGCGAGAGAAAAGAGACGGAATGCGAGATACACCACAGTGGGGAACACGTTGTGTGGAGGGCTTCTCTCCACCAAAGTCTCGGGTCACGAATTTGGAAGGGCCTTCAAATGTACGTGAGCTAGCGTCAGCAGAGCCTTCCACTGAACTCAGAGAAACGAGGCCGCGTCAAACATGATTTCGTGCTAACACCTTGGTTCGCGAAGCGCGAAGCCTTTTGAGATATGTGTGTGAGGGTCTTGCACTCACCTCTCAAGAAACAAAACGGTAGAGCAATAGTCTTCCCACTACCATCTACAGGGAAGAAGACGGAGGAAATGTCCCACGTTAAACGTGAAGGCGCAAGTTACTGGGCCATAGAGCCCTGCTTGGGAAAGAACTTGTGTCGAAAGCTTCTCCCAACTCAGATCTTGTTTCGGGAAGATAGAAGCGCTGTCGGTACTTTGTGTGGAAACACAAGGAAAATGCCACACGCTGAATTGTGAAGAGAAATGTGGGTCGAACGTGACCACCAACACACTCGTTGTCCCCTAGAGAGGTGTGTGTCTGGAAGTGGGAGGAAGCGTAACGGACGTGCTATACACTTAACTCCAAGAAACAACGCTGTGGAGGTGCGGTCCTTCGACTGCCCTTCTTCTTTGCTAAGGAACGAAGCGGCTTGAAGCCAAGTGTGAAAGGAAACGGAGGGCAAGGAAGGGTGATATACCTCACTCGCGGCACAACTTCTGATGGAGGGCTTTTCTCAACGAACAGCATGTGTCACGAAGATAGAAGGGTTTGCGAAAGTATGTGACTTCGCCAAAGGAAAGGCATACACGAATCTCGGCGAACCACGTCTGTGCCGATCGCGACTTCGAGCTTACATCTGGGTTCCCGAGGAATCCATAGTCACATAATGTCTGTGTGGTATCCTACTGCAGAAACACCACTGCAGAGAAACCGTGCGTCTACTATCACCTTCCCTGAAACTGGTAGACTTTTGCAATGGAAGTGGGAAATCGCAAGGAATGTGCCCCGTGCCTGTGCCACGGAAGTAACTAGTGTAAATGTCTGTCGCGATTGGAATCCTGTTCCGTGAGAAGCGTTTCCAAGAGTATGAGAGAGAGCAGATGGAAAAGGTCATGGTTTGAAGCGTGAGAAGGAGACCCGTCAGGAAAGCCATACACGTAAGTCGGGGAAGCACTTTCGCGTGACATGGTGAAGGCATCTAGAATGTGCCCTGTGACGGTGCTCGAGAAACCACTTGTGAAGAAGGCTTCCCTCAACTGCCGTATCGTTTCCGTAGGAGGAAACTGTTTTCCGTAGTGGGTGTGAAGGCATAAGGGACGTAGACGAGACTTCGCTCTCCGCTTCGAAGGTGCCTGCCGTCGTTACACGAAGAAGGATGTGTATGGAAATGGATGACTGCGGAAGCATAAGGAAGATGGCATGCGTTTGTTTAACTCTAAGAACAAGTCTCGAGGGTTCCCGTCCTTCGACTACCATCTCTTCTCGTAAGGATGCGAAGCCGCTCCTTAAACCTCGTGTGAACGAAAAGAGATGGAACGCGCGATACCGCACAGTGAGGAACACGTTGTGCGGAGGGTTTCTCTCCATTACGTCCTGTGTCATGGAGGTGGATGGGTCTTGCAATGTACGTGGGCTAGCCTCAGTAGCAGTAGTAGCCTGACACTGAATTCTGAGAAACAAGGCCATGTCAAACAGGCTTTCGCGCTAACATCGTGGTGCTTGAAGAAAGAAGCCTTTGGAGACATGTGCGTTGCTATATAAGGTAGGCGTCTTACACTCACCTCTCACGAAACCAAACTGTAGGGAACTAGTCTTTCCACTACCGCCTCCGGGGAAGAAGTTGGAAGAACTTTCCGACGTTCAAAGTGAAGGCACAAATGCTGGGCCGTCTACCACTGTTTGAGAGAGGAGTTGTGTCTCAAGCTCCTGTCAACCCAGATCTTGCTTCGGGAAGGGAGAAGCGTTTTCAGGACTTCGTGTGAAAGCGTAAGGACAATGCCATAGGCTGAATGGTGAAGGAAAATGTGGGTCGAATGCGACCACCAACTAACAAGTTGTCCCCTAGGGAGGTGTGTGTCTGGAAATGGGAGGAAGCGTAAGGAACGAGCTGTACACTTAAGTCTAAGAGACAATGCTGTGGAGGAGCGGTCCTTCGACTCCCCGCCTCCTTTCCTAAGGATCGAAGCAGCTTGACGCCGAGTGTGAACGGAAGCAGAGGAAAAGCCTGCTATACCTTACTCGTGGAACCACTTTGTATGGAGGGCTTCTCTCAATGAACACCACGGCTCACGACGCTAGAAGGGTTTTCAAACGTACGTGAGTTCGCCAAAGGAAAGCCACAGACTACACTGTGCGAAACAAGTCTGTGTCAAACCGCGCCTTCGAGCTTCCATCTGGCTTCACGGGGAAAACCTAGTCACAACATGAACGTGTGGAACCCTAAACAGGCGGCGTGCACGTCGGTCTGAAGAAACACCACTGCAGAGAAACCGTGTTTCTACCAACCTCTTCCCTGAAAATGGTAGTCTATTCCAAGGTAAGTGTGACAGCGCAAGGCATGTGCCCCATGCCTGCGCCACGGAAATAAGGAGTGGAGATTGTCTCTCCCGGTTCAAACCTTGTTCCGTGAGAAATGTTTTCAAGAGTGCGAGAGAGAGCAGAGGGAAAAGGTCATGCCTTTAAGTCTGAGAAGGAAACCCTGGAAAGCCGTACGCCTACGTATGAGCGGCATTCTGGCGCGAACGTGTGAAGGCATAAAGAATGTGTCCTGGGACGGTGCTTGACAAACCCCTTGTGAAGAAGTCTTCCCTCAGCTATCATATGGTTTCAGGAAGATAAAAGTGTTTTCCGCCGTGGGCGTGAAGGCACGAGGGACGTGCCCTAGAGTGAGCTGTCCGTTTCGAATGTGCCGCCCGTCGTTCCACGAAGAAGGGTGAGTATGGAAATGTATGATGTGAGGAAGCATAGGGAAGATTGCCTACGGGTGTTTAACTCTAAGGACAAATCTAGAGGGTTGCCGTCCGTCGACGACCAGCTCTTTCCCTACGGATGGAAGCGCCGTGTTAAAGCTTAGGGCGAGAGAAAAGAGACGGAATGCGAGATACACCACAGTGGGGAACACGTTGTGTGGAGGGCTTCTCTCCACCAAAGTCTCGGGTCACGAATTTGGAAGGGCCTTCAAATGTACGTGAGCTAGCGTCAGCAGAGCCTTCCACTGAACTCAGAGAAACGAGGCCGCGTCAAACATGATTTCGTGCTAACACCTTGGTTCGCGAAGCGCGAAGCCTTTTGAGATATGTGTGTGAGGGTCTTGCACTCACCTCTCAAGAAACAAAACGGTAGAGCAATAGTCTTCCCACTACCATCTACAGGGAAGAAGACGGAGGAAATGTCCCACGTTAAACGTGAAGGCGCAAGTTACTGGGCCATAGAGCCCTGCTTGGGAAAGAACTTGTGTCGAAAGCTTCTCCCAACTCAGATCTTGTTTCGGGAAGATAGAAGCGCTGTCGGTACTTTGTGTGGAAACACAAGGAAAATGCCACACGCTGAATTGTGAAGAGAAATGTGGGTCGAACGTGACCACCAACACACTCGTTGTCCCCTAGAGAGGTGTGTGTCTGGAAGTGGGAGGAAGCGTAACGGACGTGCTATACACTTAACTCCAAGAAACAACGCTGTGGAGGTGCGGTCCTTCGACTGCCCTTCTTCTTTGCTAAGGAACGAAGCGGCTTGAAGCCAAGTGTGAAAGGAAACGGAGGGCAAGGAAGGGTGATATACCTCACTCGCGGCACAACTTCTGATGGAGGGCTTTTCTCAACGAACAGCATGTGTCACGAAGATAGAAGGGTTTGCGAAAGTATGTGACTTCGCCAAAGGAAAGGCATACACGAATCTCGGCGAACCACGTCTGTGCCGATCGCGACTTCGAGCTTACATCTGGGTTCCCGAGGAATCCATAGTCACATAATGTCTGTGTGGTATCCTACTGCAGAAACACCACTGCAGAGAAACCGTGCGTCTACTATCACCTTCCCTGAAACTGGTAGACTTTTGCAATGGAAGTGGGAAATCGCAAGGAATGTGCCCCGTGCCTGTGCCACGGAAGTAACTAGTGTAAATGTCTGTCGCGATTCGAATCCTGTTCCGTGAGAAGCGTTTCCAAGAGTATGAGAGAGAGCAGATGGAAAAGGTCATGGTTTGAAGCGTGAGAAGGAGACCCGTCAGGAAAGCCATACACGTAAGTCGGGGAAGCACTTTTCGCGTGACATGGTGAAGGCATCTAGAATGTGCCCTGTGACGGTGCTCGAGAAACCACTTGTGAAGAAGGCTTCCCTCAACTGCCGTATCGTTTCCGTAGGAGGAAACTGTTTTCCGTAGTGGGTGTGAAGGCATAAGGGACGTAGACGAGACTTCGCTCTCCGCTTCGAAGGTGCCTGCCGTCGTTACACGAAGAAGGATGTGTATGGAAATGGATGACTGCGGAAGCATAAGGAAGATGGCATGCGTTTGTTTAACTCTAAGAACAAGTCTCGAGGGTTCCCGTCCTTCGACTACCATCTCTTCTCGTAAGGATGCGAAGCCGCTCCTTAAACCTCGTGTGAACGAAAAGAGATGGAACGCGCGATACCGCACAGTGAGGAACACGTTGTGCGGAGGGTTTCTCTCCATTACGTCCTGTGTCATGGAGGTGGATGGGTCTTGCAATGTACGTGGGCTAGCCTCAGTAGCAGTAGTAGCCTGACACTGAATTCTGAGAAACAAGGCCATGTCAAACAGGCTTTCGCGCTAACATCGTGGTGCTTGAAGAAAGAAGCCTTTGGAGACATGTGCGTTGCTATATAAGGTAGGCGTCTTACACTCACCTCTCACGAAACCAAACTGTAGGGAACTAGTCTTTCCACTACCGCCTCCGGGGAAGAAGTTGGAAGAACTTTCCGACGTTCAAAGTGAAGGCACAAATGCTGGGCCGTCTACCACTGTTTGAGAGAGGAGTTGTGTCTCAAGCTCCTGTCAACCCAGATCTTGCTTCGGGAAGGGAGAAGCGTTTTCAGGACTTCGTGTGAAAGCGTAAGGACAATGCCATAGGCTGAATGGTGAAGGAAAATGTGGGTCGAATGCGACCACCAACTAACAAGTTGTCCCCTAGGGAGGTGTGTGTCTGGAAATGGGAGGAAGCGTAAGGAACGAGCTGTACACTTAAGTCTAAGAGACAATGCTGTGGAGGAGCGGTCCTTCGACTCCCCGCCTCCTTTCCTAAGGATCGAAGCAGCTTGACGCCGAGTGTGAACGGAAGCAGAGGAAAAGCCTGCTATACCTTACTCGTGGAACCACTTTGTATGGAGGGCTTCTCTCAATGAACACCACGGCTCACGACGCTAGAAGGGTTTTCAAACGTACGTGAGTTCGCCAAAGGAAAGCCACAGACTACACTGTGCGAAACAAGTCTGTGTCAAACCGCGCCTTCGAGCTTCCATCTGGCTTCACGGGGAAAACCTAGTCACAACATGAACGTGTGGAACCCTAAACAGGCGGCGTGCACGTCGGTCTGAAGAAACACCACTGCAGAGAAACCGTGTTTCTACCAACCTCTTCCCTGAAAATGGTAGTCTATTCCAAGGTAAGTGTGACAGCGCAAGGCATGTGCCCCATGCCTGCGCCACGGAAATAAGGAGTGGAGATTGTCTCTCCCGGTTCAAACCTTGTTCCGTGAGAAATGTTTTCAAGAGTGCGAGAGAGAGCAGAGGGAAAAGGTCATGCCTTTAAGTCTGAGAAGGAAACCCTGGAAAGCCGTACGCCTACGTATGAGCGGCATTCTGGCGCGAACGTGTGAAGGCATAAAGAATGTGTCCTGGGACGGTGCTTGACAAACCCCTTGTGAAGAAGTCTTCCCTCAGCTATCATATGGTTTCAGGAAGATAAAAGTGTTTTCCGCCGTGGGCGTGAAGGCACGAGGGACGTGCCCTAGAGTGAGCTGTCCGTTTCGAATGTGCCGCCCGTCGTTCCACGAAGAAGGGTGAGTATGGAAATGTATGATGTGAGGAAGCATAGGGAAGATTGCCTACGGGTGTTTAACTCTAAGGACAAATCTAGAGGGTTGCCGTCCGTCGACGACCAGCTCTTTCCCTACGGATGGAAGCGCCGTGTTAAAGCTTAGGGCGAGAGAAAAGAGACGGAATGCGAGATACACCACAGTGGGGAACACGTTGTGTGGAGGGCTTCTCTCCACCAAAGTCTCGGGTCACGAATTTGGAAGGGCCTTCAAATGTACGTGAGCTAGCGTCAGCAGAGCCTTCCACTGAACTCAGAGAAACGAGGCCGCGTCAAACATGATTTCGTGCTAACACCTTGGTTCGCGAAGCGCGAAGCCTTTTGAGATATGTGTGTGAGGGTCTTGCACTCACCTCTCAAGAAACAAAACGGTAGAGCAATAGTCTTCCCACTACCATCTACAGGGAAGAAGACGGAGGAAATGTCCCACGTTAAACGTGAAGGCGCAAGTTACTGTGCCATAGAGCCCTGCTTGGGAAAGAACTTGTGTCGAAAGCTTCTCCCAACTCAGATCTTGTTTCGGGAAGATAGAAGCGCTGTCGGTACTTTGTGTGGAAACACAAGGAAAATGCCACACGCTGAATTGTGAAGAGAAATGTGGGTCGAACGTGACCACCAACACACTCGTTGTCCCCTAGAGAGGTGTGTGTCTGGAAGTGGGAGGAAGCGTAACGGACGTGCTATACACTTAACTCCAAGAAACAACGCTGTGGAGGTGCGGTCCTTCGACTGCCCTTCCTCTTTGCTAAGGAACGAAGCGGCTTGAAGCCAAGTGTGAAAGGAAACGGAGGGCAAGGAAGGGTGATATACCTCACTCGCGGCACAACTTCTGATGGAGGGCTTTTCTCAACGAACAGCATGTGTCACGAAGATAGAAGGGTTTGCGAAAGTATGTGACTTCGCCAAAGGAAAGGCATACACGAATCTCGGCGAACCACGTCTGTGCCGATCGCGACTTCGAGCTTACATCTGGGTTCCCGAGGAATCCATAGTCACATAATGTCTGTGTGGTATCCTACTGCAGAAACACCACTGCAGAGAAACCGTGCGTCTACTATCACCTTCCCTGAAACTGGTAGACTTTTGCAATGGAAGTGGGAAATCGCAAGGAATGTGCCCCGTGCCTGTGCCACGGAAGTAACTAGTGTAAATGTCTGTCGCGATTCGAATCCTGTTCCGTGAGAAGCGTTTCCAAGAGTATGAGAGAGAGCAGATGGAAAAGGTCATGGTTTGAAGCGTGAGAAGGAGACCCGTCAGGAAAGCCATACACGTAAGTCGGGGAAGCACTTTTCGCGTGACATGGTGAAGGCATCTAGAATGTGCCCTGTGACGGTGCTCGAGAAACCACTTGTGAAGAAGGCTTCCCTCAACTGCCGTATCGTTTCCGTAGGAGGAAACTGTTTTCCGTAGTGGGTGTGAAGGCATAAGGGACGTAGACGAGACTTCGCTCTCCGCTTCGAAGGTGCCTGCCGTCGTTACACGAAGAAGGATGTGTATGGAAATGGATGACTGCGGAAGCATAAGGAAGATGGCATGCGTTTGTTTAACTCTAAGAACAAGTCTCGAGGGTTCCCGTCCTTCGACTACCATCTCTTCTCGTAAGGATGCGAAGCCGCTCCTTAAACCTCGTGTGAACGAAAAGAGATGGAACGCGCGATACCGCACAGTGAGGAACACGTTGTGCGGAGGGTTTCTCTCCATTACGTCCTGTGTCATGGAGGTGGATGGGTCTTGCAATGTACGTGGGCTAGCCTCAGTAGCAGTAGTAGCCTGACACTGAATTCTGAGAAACAAGGCCATGTCAAACAGGCTTTCGCGCTAACATCGTGGTGCTTGAAGAAAGAAGCCTTTGGAGACATGTGCGTTGCTATATAAGGTAGGCGTCTTACACTCACCTCTCACGAAACCAAACTGTAGGGAACTAGTCTTTCCACTACCGCCTCCGGGGAAGAAGTTGGAAGAACTTTCCGACGTTCAAAGTGAAGGCACAAATGCTGGGCCGTCTACCACTGTTTGAGAGAGGAGTTGTGTCTCAAGCTCCTGTCAACCCAGATCTTGCTTCGGGAAGGGAGAAGCGTTTTCAGGACTTCGTGTGAAAGCGTAAGGACAATGCCATAGGCTGAATGGTGAAGGAAAATGTGGGTCGAATGCGACCACCAACTAACAAGTTGTCCCCTAGGGAGGTGTGTGTCTGGAAATGGGAGGAAGCGTAAGGAACGAGCTGTACACTTAAGTCTAAGAGACAATGCTGTGGAGGAGCGGTCCTTCGACTCCCCGCCTCCTTTCCTAAGGATCGAAGCAGCTTGACGCCGAGTGTGAACGGAAGCAGAGGAAAAGCCTGCTATACCTTACTCGTGGAACCACTTTGTATGGAGGGCTTCTCTCAATGAACACCACGGCTCACGACGCTAGAAGGGTTTTCAAACGTACGTGAGTTCGCCAAAGGAAAGCCACAGACTACACTGTGCGAAACAAGTCTGTGTCAAACCGCGCCTTCGAGCTTCCATCTGGCTTCACGGGGAAAACCTAGTCACAACATGAACGTGTGGAACCCTAAACAGGCGGCGTGCACGTCGGTCTGAAGAAACACCACTGCAGAGAAACCGTGTTTCTACCAACCTCTTCCCTGAAAATGGTAGTCTATTCCAAGGTAAGTGTGACAGCGCAAGGCATGTGCCCCATGCCTGCGCCACGGAAATAAGGAGTGGAGATTGTCTCTCCCGGTTCAAACCTTGTTCCGTGAGAAATGTTTTCAAGAGTGCGAGAGAGAGCAGAGGGAAAAGGTCATGCCTTTAAGTCTGAGAAGGAAACCCTGGAAAGCCGTACGCCTACGTATGAGCGGCATTCTGGCGCGAACGTGTGAAGGCATAAAGAATGTGTCCTGGGACGGTGCTTGACAAACCCCTTGTGAAGAAGTCTTCCCTCAGCTATCATATGGTTTCAGGAAGATAAAAGTGTTTTCCGCCGTGGGCGTGAAGGCACGAGGGACGTGCCCTAGAGTGAGCTGTCCGTTTCGAATGTGCCGCCCGTCGTTCCACGAAGAAGGGTGAGTATGGAAATGTATGATGTGAGGAAGCATAGGGAAGATTGCCTACGGGTGTTTAACTCTAAGGACAAATCTAGAGGGTTGCCGTCCGTCGACGACCAGCTCTTTCCCTACGGATGGAAGCGCCGTGTTAAAGCTTAGGGCGAGAGAAAAGAGACGGAATGCGAGATACACCACAGTGGGGAACACGTTGTGTGGAGGGCTTCTCTCCACCAAAGTCTCGGGTCACGAATTTGGAAGGGCCTTCAAATGTACGTGAGCTAGCGTCAGCAGAGCCTTCCACTGAACTCAGAGAAACGAGGCCGCGTCAAACATGATTTCGTGCTAACACCTTGGTTCGCGAAGCGCGAAGCCTTTTGAGATATGTGTGTGAGGGTCTTGCACTCACCTCTCAAGAAACAAAACGGTAGAGCAATAGTCTTCCCACTACCATCTACAGGGAAGAAGACGGAGGAAATGTCCCACGTTAAACGTGAAGGCGCAAGTTACTGTGCCATAGAGCCCTGCTTGGGAAAGAACTTGTGTCGAAAGCTTCTCCCAACTCAGATCTTGTTTCGGGAAGATAGAAGCGCTGTCGGTACTTTGTGTGGAAACACAAGGAAAATGCCACACGCTGAATTGTGAAGAGAAATGTGGGTCGAACGTGACCACCAACACACTCGTTGTCCCCTAGAGAGGTGTGTGTCTGGAAGTGGGAGGAAGCGTAACGGACGTGCTATACACTTAACTCCAAGAAACAACGCTGTGGAGGTGCGGTCCTTCGACTGCCCTTCTTCTTTGCTAAGGAACGAAGCGGCTTGAAGCCAAGTGTGAAAGGAAACGGAGGGCAAGGAAGGGTGATATACCTCACTCGCGGCACAACTTCTGATGGAGGGCTTTTCTCAACGAATAGCATGTGTCACGAAGATAGAAGGGTTTGCGAAAGTATGTGACTTCGCCAAAGGAAAGGCATACACGAATCTCGGCGAACCACGTCTGTGCCGATCGCGACTTCGAGCTTACATCTGGGTTCCCGAGGAATCCATAGTCACATAATGTATGTGTGGTATCCTACTGCAGAAACACCACTGCAGAGAAACCGTGCGTCTACTATCACCTTCCCTGAAACTGGTAGACTTTTGCAATGGAAGTGGGAAATCGCAAGGAATGTGCCCCGTGCCTGTGCCACGGAAGTAACTAGTGTAAATGTCTGTCGCGATTGGAATCCTGTTCCGTGAGAAGCGTTTCCAAGAGTATGAGAGAGAGCAGATGGAAAAGGTCATGGTTTGAAGCGTGAGAAGGAGACCCGTCAGGAAAGCCATACACGTAAGTCGGGGAAGCACTTTCGCGTGACATGGTGAAGGCATCTAGAATGTGCCCTGTGACGGTGCTCGAGAAACCACTTGTGAAGAAGGCTTCCCTCAACTGCCGTATCGTTTCCGTAGGAGGAAACTGTTTTCCGTAGTGGGTGTGAAGGCATAAGGGACGTAGACGAGACTTCGCTCTCCGCTTCGAAGGTGCCTGCCGTCGTTACACGAAGAAGGATGTGTATGGAAATGGATGACTGCGGAAGCATAAGGAAGATGGCATGCGTTTGTTTAACTCTAAGAACAAGTCTCGAGGGTTCCCGTCCTTCGACTACCATCTCTTCTCGTAAGGATGCGAAGCCGCTCCTTAAACCTCGTGTGAACGAAAAGAGATGGAACGCGCGATACCGCACAGTGAGGAACACGTTGTGCGGAGGGTTTCTCTCCATTACGTCCTGTGTCATGGAGGTGGATGGGTCTTGCAATGTACGTGGGCTAGCCTCAGTAGCAGTAGTAGCCTGACACTGAATTCTGAGAAACAAGGCCATGTCAAACAGGCTTTCGCGCTAACATCGTGGTGCTTGAAGAAAGAAGCCTTTGGAGACATGTGCGTTGCTATATAAGGTAGGCGTCTTACACTCACCTCTCACGAAACCAAACTGTAGGGAACTAGTCTTTCCACTACCGCCTCCGGGGAAGAAGTTGGAAGAACTTTCCGACGTTCAAAGTGAAGGCACAAATGCTGGGCCGTCTACCACTGTTTGAGAGAGGAGTTGTGTCTCAAGCTCCTGTCAACCCAGATCTTGCTTCGGGAAGGGAGAAGCGTTTTCAGGACTTCGTGTGAAAGCGTAAGGACAATGCCATAGGCTGAATGGTGAAGGAAAATGTGGGTCGAATGCGACCACCAACTAACAAGTTGTCCCCTAGGGAGGTGTGTGTCTGGAAATGGGAGGAAGCGTAAGGAACGAGCTGTACACTTAAGTCTAAGAGACAATGCTGTGGAGGAGCGGTCCTTCGACTCCCCGCCTCCTTTCCTAAGGATCGAAGCAGCTTGACGCCGAGTGTGAACGGAAGCAGAGGAAAAGCCTGCTATACCTTACTCGTGGAACCACTTTGTATGGAGGGCTTCTCTCAATGAACACCACGGCTCACGACGCTAGAAGGGTTTTCAAACGTACGTGAGTTCGCCAAAGGAAAGCCACAGACTACACTGTGCGAAACAAGTCTGTGTCAAACCGCGCCTTCGAGCTTCCATCTGGCTTCACGGGGAAAACCTAGTCACAACATGAACGTGTGGAACCCTAAACAGGCGGCGTGCACGTCGGTCTGAAGAAACACCACTGCAGAGAAACCGTGTTTCTACCAACCTCTTCCCTGAAAATGGTAGTCTATTCCAAGGTAAGTGTGACAGCGCAAGGCATGTGCCCCATGCCTGCGCCACGGAAATAAGGAGTGGAGATTGTCTCTCCCGGTTCAAACCTTGTTCCGTGAGAAATGTTTTCAAGAGTGCGAGAGAGAGCAGAGGGAAAAGGTCATGCCTTTAAGTCTGAGAAGGAAACCCTGGAAAGCCGTACGCCTACGTATGAGCGGCATTCTGGCGCGAACGTGTGAAGGCATAAAGAATGTGTCCTGGGACGGTGCTTGACAAACCCCTTGTGAAGAAGTCTTCCCTCAGCTATCATATGGTTTCAGGAAGATAAAAGTGTTTTCCGCCGTGGGCGTGAAGGCACGAGGGACGTGCCCTAGAGTGAGCTGTCCGTTTCGAATGTGCCGCCCGTCGTTCCACGAAGAAGGGTGAGTATGGAAATGTATGATGTGAGGAAGCATAGGGAAGATTGCCTACGGGTGTTTAACTCTAAGGACAAATCTAGAGGGTTGCCGTCCGTCGACGACCAGCTCTTTCCCTACGGATGGAAGCGCCGTGTTAAAGCTTAGGGCGAGAGAAAAGAGACGGAATGCGAGATACACCACAGTGGGGAACACGTTGTGTGGAGGGCTTCTCTCCACCAAAGTCTCGGGTCACGAATTTGGAAGGGCCTTCAAATGTACGTGAGCTAGCGTCAGCAGAGCCTTCCACTGAACTCAGAGAAACGAGGCCGCGTCAAACATGATTTCGTGCTAACACCTTGGTTCGCGAAGCGCGAAGCCTTTTGAGATATGTGTGTGAGGGTCTTGCACTCACCTCTCAAGAAACAAAACGGTAGAGCAATAGTCTTCCCACTACCATCTACAGGGAAGAAGACGGAGGAAATGTCCCACGTTAAACGTGAAGGCGCAAGTTACTGTGCCATAGAGCCCTGCTTGGGAAAGAACTTGTGTCGAAAGCTTCTCCCAACTCAGATCTTGTTTCGGGAAGATAGAAGCGCTGTCGGTACTTTGTGTGGAAACACAAGGAAAATGCCACACGCTGAATTGTGAAGAGAAATGTGGGTCGAACGTGACCACCAACACACTCGTTGTCCCCTAGAGAGGTGTGTGTCTGGAAGTGGGAGGAAGCGTAACGGACGTGCTATACACTTAACTCCAAGAAACAACGCTGTGGAGGTGCGGTCCTTCGACTGCCCTTCTTCTTTGCTAAGGAACGAAGCGGCTTGAAGCCAAGTGTGAAAGGAAACGGAGGGCAAGGAAGGGTGATATACCTCACTCGCGGCACAACTTCTGATGGAGGGCTTTTCTCAACGAACAGCATGTGTCACGAAGATAGAAGGGTTTGCGAAAGTATGTGACTTCGCCAAAGGAAAGGCATACACGAATCTCGGCGAACCACGTCTGTGCCGATCGCGACTTCGAGCTTACATCTGGGTTCCCGAGGAATCCATAGTCACATAATGTCTGTGTGGTATCCTACTGCAGAAACACCACTGCAGAGAAACCGTGCGTCTACTATCACCTTCCCTGAAACTGGTAGACTTTTGCAATGGAAGTGGGAAATCGCAAGGAATGTGCCCCGTGCCTGTGCCACGGAAGTAACTAGTGTAAATGTCTGTCGCGATTCGAATCCTGTTCCGTGAGAAGCGTTTCCAAGAGTATGAGAGAGAGCAGATGGAAAAGGTCATGGTTTGAAGCGTGAGAAGGAGACCCGTCAGGAAAGCCATACACGTAAGTCGGGGAAGCACTTTTCGCGTGACATGGTGAAGGCATCTAGAATGTGCCCTGTGACGGTGCTCGAGAAACCACTTGTGAAGAAGGCTTCCCTCAACTGCCGTATCGTTTCCGTAGGAGGAAACTGTTTTCCGTAGTGGGTGTGAAGGCATAAGGGACGTAGACGAGACTTCGCTCTCCGCTTCGAAGGTGCCTGCCGTCGTTACACGAAGAAGGATGTGTATGGAAATGGATGACTGCGGAAGCATAAGGAAGATGGCATGCGTTTGTTTAACTCTAAGAACAAGTCTCGAGGGTTCCCGTCCTTCGACTACCATCTCTTCTCGTAAGGATGCGAAGCCGCTCCTTAAACCTCGTGTGAACGAAAAGAGATGGAACGCGCGATACCGCACAGTGAGGAACACGTTGTGCGGAGGGTTTCTCTCCATTACGTCCTGTGTCATGGAGGTGGATGGGTCTTGCAATGTACGTGGGCTAGCCTCAGTAGCAGTAGTAGCCTGACACTGAATTCTGAGAAACAAGGCCATGTCAAACAGGCTTTCGCGCTAACATCGTGGTGCTTGAAGAAAGAAGCCTTTGGAGACATGTGCGTTGCTATATAAGGTAGGCGTCTTACACTCACCTCTCACGAAACCAAACTGTAGGGAACTAGTCTTTCCACTACCGCCTCCGGGGAAGAAGTTGGAAGAACTTTCCGACGTTCAAAGTGAAGGCACAAATGCTGGGCCGTCTACCACTGTTTGAGAGAGGAGTTGTGTCTCAAGCTCCTGTCAACCCAGATCTTGCTTCGGGAAGGGAGAAGCGTTTTCAGGACTTCGTGTGAAAGCGTAAGGACAATGCCATAGGCTGAATGGTGAAGGAAAATGTGGGTCGAATGCGACCACCAACTAACAAGTTGTCCCCTAGGGAGGTGTGTGTCTGGAAATGGGAGGAAGCGTAAGGAACGAGCTGTACACTTAAGTCTAAGAGACAATGCTGTGGAGGAGCGGTCCTTCGACTCCCCGCCTCCTTTCCTAAGGATCGAAGCAGCTTGACGCCGAGTGTGAACGGAAGCAGAGGAAAAGCCTGCTATACCTTACTCGTGGAACCACTTTGTATGGAGGGCTTCTCTCAATGAACACCACGGCTCACGACGCTAGAAGGGTTTTCAAACGTACGTGAGTTCGCCAAAGGAAAGCCACAGACTACACTGTGCGAAACAAGTCTGTGTCAAACCGCGCCTTCGAGCTTCCATCTGGCTTCACGGGGAAAACCTAGTCACAACATGAACGTGTGGAACCCTAAACAGGCGGCGTGCACGTCGGTCTGAAGAAACACCACTGCAGAGAAACCGTGTTTCTACCAACCTCTTCCCTGAAAATGGTAGTCTATTCCAAGGTAAGTGTGACAGCGCAAGGCATGTGCCCCATGCCTGCGCCACGGAAATAAGGAGTGGAGATTGTCTCTCCCGGTTCAAACCTTGTTCCGTGAGAAATGTTTTCAAGAGTGCGAGAGAGAGCAGAGGGAAAAGGTCATGCCTTTAAGTCTGAGAAGGAAACCCTGGAAAGCCGTACGCCTACGTATGAGCGGCATTCTGGCGCGAACGTGTGAAGGCATAAAGAATGTGTCCTGGGACGGTGCTTGACAAACCCCTTGTGAAGAAGTCTTCCCTCAGCTATCATATGGTTTCAGGAAGATAAAAGTGTTTTCCGCCGTGGGCGTGAAGGCACGAGGGACGTGCCCTAGAGTGAGCTGTCCGTTTCGAATGTGCCGCCCGTCGTTCCACGAAGAAGGGTGAGTATGGAAATGTATGATGTGAGGAAGCATAGGGAAGATTGCCTACGGGTGTTTAACTCTAAGGACAAATCTAGAGGGTTGCCGTCCGTCGACGACCAGCTCTTTCCCTACGGATGGAAGCGCCGTGTTAAAGCTTAGGGCGAGAGAAAAGAGACGGAATGCGAGATACACCACAGTGGGGAACACGTTGTGTGGAGGGCTTCTCTCCACCAAAGTCTCGGGTCACGAATTTGGAAGGGCCTTCAAATGTACGTGAGCTAGCGTCAGCAGAGCCTTCCACTGAACTCAGAGAAACGAGGCCGCGTCAAACATGATTTCGTGCTAACACCTTGGTTCGCGAAGCGCGAAGCCTTTTGAGATATGTGTGTGAGGGTCTTGCACTCACCTCTCAAGAAACAAAACGGTAGAGCAATAGTCTTCCCACTACCATCTACAGGGAAGAAGACGGAGGAAATGTCCCACGTTAAACGTGAAGGCGCAAGTTACTGTGCCATAGAGCCCTGCTTGGGAAAGAACTTGTGTCGAAAGCTTCTCCCAACTCAGATCTTGTTTCGGGAAGATAGAAGCGCTGTCGGTACTTTGTGTGGAAACACAAGGAAAATGCCACACGCTGAATTGTGAAGAGAAATGTGGGTCGAACGTGACCACCAACACACTCGTTGTCCCCTAGAGAGGTGTGTGTCTGGAAGTGGGAGGAAGCGTAACGGACGTGCTATACACTTAACTCCAAGAAACAACGCTGTGGAGGTGCGGTCCTTCGACTGCCCTTCCTCTTTGCTAAGGAACGAAGCGGCTTGAAGCCAAGTGTGAAAGGAAACGGAGGGCAAGGAAGGGTGATATACCTCACTCGCGGCACAACTTCTGATGGAGGGCTTTTCTCAACGAACAGCATGTGTCACGAAGATAGAAGGGTTTGCGAAAGTATGTGACTTCGCCAAAGGAAAGGCATACACGAATCTCGGCGAACCACGTCTGTGCCGATCGCGACTTCGAGCTTACATCTGGGTTCCCGAGGAATCCATAGTCACATAATGTCTGTGTGGTATCCTACTGCAGAAACACCACTGCAGAGAAACCGTGCGTCTACTATCACCTTCCCTGAAACTGGTAGACTTTTGCAATGGAAGTGGGAAATCGCAAGGAATGTGCCCCGTGCCTGTGCCACGGAAGTAACTAGTGTAAATGTCTGTCGCGATTCGAATCCTGTTCCGTGAGAAGCGTTTCCAAGAGTATGAGAGAGAGCAGATGGAAAAGGTCATGGTTTGAAGCGTGAGAAGGAGACCCGTCAGGAAAGCCATACACGTAAGTCGGGGAAGCACTTTTCGCGTGACATGGTGAAGGCATCTAGAATGTGCCCTGTGACGGTGCTCGAGAAACCACTTGTGAAGAAGGCTTCCCTCAACTGCCGTATCGTTTCCGTAGGAGGAAACTGTTTTCCGTAGTGGGTGTGAAGGCATAAGGGACGTAGACGAGACTTCGCTCTCCGCTTCGAAGGTGCCTGCCGTCGTTACACGAAGAAGGATGTGTATGGAAATGGATGACTGCGGAAGCATAAGGAAGATGGCATGCGTTTGTTTAACTCTAAGAACAAGTCTCGAGGGTTCCCGTCCTTCGACTACCATCTCTTCTCGTAAGGATGCGAAGCCGCTCCTTAAACCTCGTGTGAACGAAAAGAGATGGAACGCGCGATACCGCACAGTGAGGAACACGTTGTGCGGAGGGTTTCTCTCCATTACGTCCTGTGTCATGGAGGTGGATGGGTCTTGCAATGTACGTGGGCTAGCCTCAGTAGCAGTAGTAGCCTGACACTGAATTCTGAGAAACAAGGCCATGTCAAACAGGCTTTCGCGCTAACATCGTGGTGCTTGAAGAAAGAAGCCTTTGGAGACATGTGCGTTGCTATATAAGGTAGGCGTCTTACACTCACCTCTCACGAAACCAAACTGTAGGGAACTAGTCTTTCCACTACCGCCTCCGGGGAAGAAGTTGGAAGAACTTTCCGACGTTCAAAGTGAAGGCACAAATGCTGGGCCGTCTACCACTGTTTGAGAGAGGAGTTGTGTCTCAAGCTCCTGTCAACCCAGATCTTGCTTCGGGAAGGGAGAAGCGTTTTCAGGACTTCGTGTGAAAGCGTAAGGACAATGCCATAGGCTGAATGGTGAAGGAAAATGTGGGTCGAATGCGACCACCAACTAACAAGTTGTCCCCTAGGGAGGTGTGTGTCTGGAAATGGGAGGAAGCGTAAGGAACGAGCTGTACACTTAAGTCTAAGAGACAATGCTGTGGAGGAGCGGTCCTTCGACTCCCCGCCTCCTTTCCTAAGGATCGAAGCAGCTTGACGCCGAGTGTGAACGGAAGCAGAGGAAAAGCCTGCTATACCTTACTCGTGGAACCACTTTGTATGGAGGGCTTCTCTCAATGAACACCACGGCTCACGACGCTAGAAGGGTTTTCAAACGTACGTGAGTTCGCCAAAGGAAAGCCACAGACTACACTGTGCGAAACAAGTCTGTGTCAAACCGCGCCTTCGAGCTTCCATCTGGCTTCACGGGGAAAACCTAGTCACAACATGAACGTGTGGAACCCTAAACAGGCGGCGTGCACGTCGGTCTGAAGAAACACCACTGCAGAGAAACCGTGTTTCTACCAACCTCTTCCCTGAAAATGGTAGTCTATTCCAAGGTAAGTGTGACAGCGCAAGGCATGTGCCCCATGCCTGCGCCACGGAAATAAGGAGTGGAGATTGTCTCTCCCGGTTCAAACCTTGTTCCGTGAGAAATGTTTTCAAGAGTGCGAGAGAGAGCAGAGGGAAAAGGTCATGCCTTTAAGTCTGAGAAGGAAACCCTGGAAAGCCGTACGCCTACGTATGAGCGGCATTCTGGCGCGAACGTGTGAAGGCATAAAGAATGTGTCCTGGGACGGTGCTTGACAAACCCCTTGTGAAGAAGTCTTCCCTCAGCTATCATATGGTTTCAGGAAGATAAAAGTGTTTTCCGCCGTGGGCGTGAAGGCACGAGGGACGTGCCCTAGAGTGAGCTGTCCGTTTCGAATGTGCCGCCCGTCGTTCCACGAAGAAGGGTGAGTATGGAAATGTATGATGTGAGGAAGCATAGGGAAGATTGCCTACGGGTGTTTAACTCTAAGGACAAATCTAGAGGGTTGCCGTCCGTCGACGACCAGCTCTTTCCCTACGGATGGAAGCGCCGTGTTAAAGCTTAGGGCGAGAGAAAAGAGACGGAATGCGAGATACACCACAGTGGGGAACACGTTGTGTGGAGGGCTTCTCTCCACCAAAGTCTCGGGTCACGAATTTGGAAGGGCCTTCAAATGTACGTGAGCTAGCGTCAGCAGAGCCTTCCACTGAACTCAGAGAAACGAGGCCGCGTCAAACATGATTTCGTGCTAACCCCTTGGTTCGCGAAGCGCGAAGCCTTTTGAGATATGTGTGTGAGGGTCTTGCACTCACCTCTCAAGAAACAAAACGGTAGAGCAATAGTCTTCCCACTACCATCTACAGGGAAGAAGACGGAGGAAATGTCCCACGTTAAACGTGAAGGCGCAAGTTACTGTGCCATAGAGCCCTGCTTGGGAAAGAACTTGTGTCGAAAGCTTCTCCCAACTCAGATCTTGTTTCGGGAAGATAGAAGCGCTGTCGGTACTTTGTGTGGAAACACAAGGAAAATGCCACACGCTGAATTGTGAAGAGAAATGTGGGTCGAACGTGACCACCAACACACTCGTTGTCCCCTAGAGAGGTGTGTGTCTGGAAGTGGGAGGAAGCGTAACGGACGTGCTATACACTTAACTCCAAGAAACAACGCTGTGGAGGTGCGGTCCTTCGACTGCCCTTCCTCTTTGCTAAGGAACGAAGCGGCTTGAAGCCAAGTGTGAAAGGAAACGGAGGGCAAGGAAGGGTGATATACCTCACTCGCGGCACAACTTCTGATGGAGGGCTTTTCTCAACGAACAGCATGTGTCACGAAGATAGAAGGGTTTGCGAAAGTATGTGACTTCGCCAAAGGAAAGGCATACACGAATCTCGGCGAACCACGTCTGTGCCGATCGCGACTTCGAGCTTACATCTGGGTTCCCGAGGAATCCATAGTCACATAATGTCTGTGTGGTATCCTACTGCAGAAACACCACTGCAGAGAAACCGTGCGTCTACTATCACCTTCCCTGAAACTGGTAGACTTTTGCAATGGAAGTGGGAAATCGCAAGGAATGTGCCCCGTGCCTGTGCCACGGAAGTAACTAGTGTAAATGTCTGTCGCGATTCGAATCCTGTTCCGTGAGAAGCGTTTCCAAGAGTATGAGAGAGAGCAGATGGAAAAGGTCATGGTTTGAAGCGTGAGAAGGAGACCCGTCAGGAAAGCCATACACGTAAGTCGGGGAAGCACTTTTCGCGTGACATGGTGAAGGCATCTAGAATGTGCCCTGTGACGGTGCTCGAGAAACCACTTGTGAAGAAGGCTTCCCTCAACTGCCGTATCGTTTCCGTAGGAGGAAACTGTTTTCCGTAGTGGGTGTGAAGGCATAAGGGACGTAGACGAGACTTCGCTCTCCGCTTCGAAGGTGCCTGCCGTCGTTACACGAAGAAGGATGTGTATGGAAATGGATGACTGCGGAAGCATAAGGAAGATGGCATGCGTTTGTTTAACTCTAAGAACAAGTCTCGAGGGTTCCCGTCCTTCGACTACCATCTCTTCTCGTAAGGATGCGAAGCCGCTCCTTAAACCTCGTGTGAACGAAAAGAGATGGAACGCGCGATACCGCACAGTGAGGAACACGTTGTGCGGAGGGTTTCTCTCCATTACGTCCTGTGTCATGGAGGTGGATGGGTCTTGCAATGTACGTGGGCTAGCCTCAGTAGCAGTAGTAGCCTGACACTGAATTCTGAGAAACAAGGCCATGTCAAACAGGCTTTCGCGCTAACATCGTGGTGCTTGAAGAAAGAAGCCTTTGGAGACATGTGCGTTGCTATATAAGGTAGGCGTCTTACACTCACCTCTCACGAAACCAAACTGTAGGGAACTAGTCTTTCCACTACCGCCTCCGGGGAAGAAGTTGGAAGAACTTTCCGACGTTCAAAGTGAAGGCACAAATGCTGGGCCGTCTACCACTGTTTGAGAGAGGAGTTGTGTCTCAAGCTCCTGTCAACCCAGATCTTGCTTCGGGAAGGGAGAAGCGTTTTCAGGACTTCGTGTGAAAGCGTAAGGACAATGCCATAGGCTGAATGGTGAAGGAAAATGTGGGTCGAATGCGACCACCAACTAACAAGTTGTCCCCTAGGGAGGTGTGTGTCTGGAAATGGGAGGAAGCGTAAGGAACGAGCTGTACACTTAAGTCTAAGAGACAATGCTGTGGAGGAGCGGTCCTTCGACTCCCCGCCTCCTTTCCTAAGGATCGAAGCAGCTTGACGCCGAGTGTGAACGGAAGCAGAGGAAAAGCCTGCTATACCTTACTCGTGGAACCACTTTGTATGGAGGGCTTCTCTCAATGAACACCACGGCTCACGACGCTAGAAGGGTTTTCAAACGTACGTGAGTTCGCCAAAGGAAAGCCACAGACTACACTGTGCGAAACAAGTCTGTGTCAAACCGCGCCTTCGAGCTTCCATCTGGCTTCACGGGGAAAACCTAGTCACAACATGAACGTGTGGAACCCTAAACAGGCGGCGTGCACGTCGGTCTGAAGAAACACCACTGCAGAGAAACCGTGTTTCTACCAACCTCTTCCCTGAAAATGGTAGTCTATTCCAAGGTAAGTGTGACAGCGCAAGGCATGTGCCCCATGCCTGCGCCACGGAAATAAGGAGTGGAGATTGTCTCTCCCGGTTCAAACCTTGTTCCGTGAGAAATGTTTTCAAGAGTGCGAGAGAGAGCAGAGGGAAAAGGTCATGCCTTTAAGTCTGAGAAGGAAACCCTGGAAAGCCGTACGCCTACGTATGAGCGGCATTCTGGCGCGAACGTGTGAAGGCATAAAGAATGTGTCCTGGGACGGTGCTTGACAAACCCCTTGTGAAGAAGTCTTCCCTCAGCTATCATATGGTTTCAGGAAGATAAAAGTGTTTTCCGCCGTGGGCGTGAAGGCACGAGGGACGTGCCCTAGAGTGAGCTGTCCGTTTCGAATGTGCCGCCCGTCGTTCCACGAAGAAGGGTGAGTATGGAAATGTATGATGTGAGGAAGCATAGGGAAGATTGCCTACGGGTGTTTAACTCTAAGGACAAATCTAGAGGGTTGCCGTCCGTCGACGACCAGCTCTTTCCCTACGGATGGAAGCGCCGTGTTAAAGCTTAGGGCGAGAGAAAAGAGACGGAATGCGAGATACACCACAGTGGGGAACACGTTGTGTGGAGGGCTTCTCTCCACCAAAGTCTCGGGTCACGAATTTGGAAGGGCCTTCAAATGTACGTGAGCTAGCGTCAGCAGAGCCTTCCACTGAACTCAGAGAAACGAGGCCGCGTCAAACATGATTTCGTGCTAACACCTTGGTTCGCGAAGCGCGAAGCCTTTTGAGATATGTGTGTGAGGGTCTTGCACTCACCTCTCAAGAAACAAAACGGTAGAGCAATAGTCTTCCCACTACCATCTACAGGGAAGAAGACGGAGGAAATGTCCCACGTTAAACGTGAAGGCGCAAGTTACTGTGCCATAGAGCCCTGCTTGGGAAAGAACTTGTGTCGAAAGCTTCTCCCAACTCAGATCTTGTTTCGGGAAGATAGAAGCGCTGTCGGTACTTTGTGTGGAAACACAAGGAGAATGCCACACGCTGAATTGTGAAGAGAAATGTGGGTCGAACGTGACCACCAACACACTCGTTGTCCCCTAGAGAGGTGTGTGTCTGGAAGTGGGAGGAAGCGTAACGGACGTGCTATACACTTAACTCCAAGAAACAACGCTGTGGAGGTGCGGTCCTTCGACTGCCCTTCCTCTTTGCTAAGGAACGAAGCGGCTTGAAGCCAAGTGTGAAAGGAAACGGAGGGCAAGGAAGGGTGATATACCTCACTCGCGGCACAACTTCTGATGGAGGGCTTTTCTCAACGAACAGCATGTGTCACGAAGATAGAAGGGTTTGCGAAAGTATGTGACTTCGCCAAAGGAAAGGCATACACGAATCTCGGCGAACCACGTCTGTGCCGATCGCGACTTCGAGCTTACATCTGGGTTCCCGAGGAATCCATAGTCACATAATGTCTGTGTGGTATCCTACTGCAGAAACACCACTGCAGAGAAACCGTGCGTCTACTATCACCTTCCCTGAAACTGGTAGACTTTTGCAATGGAAGTGGGAAATCGCAAGGAATGTGCCCCGTGCCTGTGCCACGGAAGTAACTAGTGTAAATGTCTGTCGCGATTGGAATCCTGTTCCGTGAGAAGCGTTTCCAAGAGTATGAGAGAGAGCAGATGGAAAAGGTCATGGTTTGAAGCGTGAGAAGGAGACCCGTCAGGAAAGCCATACACGTAAGTCGGGGAAGCACTTTTCGCGTGACATGGTGAAGGCATCTAGAATGTGCCCTGTGACGGTGCTCGAGAAACCACTTGTGAAGAAGGCTTCCCTCAACTGCCGTATCGTTTCCGTAGGAGGAAACTGTTTTCCGTAGTGGGTGTGAAGGCATAAGGGACGTAGACGAGACTTCGCTCTCCGCTTCGAAGGTGCCTGCCGTCGTTACACGAAGAAGGATGTGTATGGAAATGGATGACTGCGGACGCATAAGGAAGATGGCATGCGTTTGTTTAACTCTAAGAACAAGTCTCGAGGGTTCCCGTCCTTCGACTACCATCTCTTCTCGTAAGGATGCGAAGCCGCTCCTTAAACCTCGTGTGAACGAAAAGAGATGGAACGCGCGATACCGCACAGTGAGGAACACGTTGTGCGGAGGGTTTCTCTCCATTACGTCCTGTGTCATGGAGGTGGATGGGTCTTGCAATGTACGTGGGCTAGCCTCAGTAGCAGTAGTAGCCTGACACTGAATTCTGAGAAACAAGGCCATGTCAAACAGGCTTTCGCGCTAACATCGTGGTGCTTGAAGAAAGAAGCCTTTGGAGACATGTGCGTTGCTATATAAGGTAGGCGTCTTACACTCACCTCTCACGAAACCAAACTGTAGGGAACTAGTCTTTCCACTACCGCCTCCGGGGAAGAAGTTGGAAGAACTTTCCGACGTTCAAAGTGAAGGCACAAATGCTGGGCCGTCTACCACTGTTTGAGAGAGGAGTTGTGTCTCAAGCTCCTGTCAACCCAGATCTTGCTTCGGGAAGGGAGAAGCGTTTTCAGGACTTCGTGTGAAAGCGTAAGGACAATGCCATAGGCTGAATGGTGAAGGAAAATGTGGGTCGAATGCGACCACCAACTAACAAGTTGTCCCCTAGGGAGGTGTGTGTCTGGAAATGGGAGGAAGCGTAAGGAACGAGCTGTACACTTAAGTCTAAGAGACAATGCTGTGGAGGAGCGGTCCTTCGACTCCCCGCCTCCTTTCCTAAGGATCGAAGCAGCTTGACGCCGAGTGTGAACGGAAGCAGAGGAAAAGCCTGCTATACCTTACTCGTGGAACCACTTTGTATGGAGGGCTTCTCTCAATGAACACCACGGCTCACGACGCTAGAAGGGTTTTCAAACGTACGTGAGTTCGCCAAAGGAAAGCCACAGACTACACTGTGCGAAACAAGTCTGTGTCAAACCGCGCCTTCGAGCTTCCATCTGGCTTCACGGGGAAAACCTAGTCACAACATGAACGTGTGGAACCCTAAACAGGCGGCGTGCACGTCGGTCTGAAGAAACACCACTGCAGAGAAACCGTGTTTCTACCAACCTCTTCCCTGAAAATGGTAGTCTATTCCAAGGTAAGTGTGACAGCGCAAGGCATGTGCCCCATGCCTGCGCCACGGAAATAAGGAGTGGAGATTGTCTCTCCCGGTTCAAACCTTGTTCCGTGAGAAATGTTTTCAAGAGTGCGAGAGAGAGCAGAGGGAAAAGGTCATGCCTTTAAGTCTGAGAAGGAAACCCTGGAAAGCCGTACGCCTACGTATGAGCGGCATTCTGGCGCGAACGTGTGAAGGCATAAAGAATGTGTCCTGGGACGGTGCTTGACAAACCCCTTGTGAAGAAGTCTTCCCTCAGCTATCATATGGTTTCAGGAAGATAAAAGTGTTTTCCGCCGTGGGCGTGAAGGCACGAGGGACGTGCCCTAGAGTGAGCTGTCCGTTTCGAATGTGCCGCCCGTCGTTCCACGAAGAAGGGTGAGTATGGAAATGTATGATGTGAGGAAGCATAGGGAAGATTGCCTACGGGTGTTTAACTCTAAGGACAAATCTAGAGGGTTGCCGTCCGTCGACGACCAGCTCTTTCCCTACGGATGGAAGCGCCGTGTTAAAGCTTAGGGCGAGAGAAAAGAGACGGAATGCGAGATACACCACAGTGGGGAACACGTTGTGTGGAGGGCTTCTCTCCACCAAAGTCTCGGGTCACGAATTTGGAAGGGCCTTCAAATGTACGTGAGCTAGCGTCAGCAGAGCCTTCCACTGAACTCAGAGAAACGAGGCCGCGTCAAACATGATTTCGTGCTAACACCTTGGTTCGCGAAGCGCGAAGCCTTTTGAGATATGTGTGTGAGGGTCTTGCACTCACCTCTCAAGAAACAAAACGGTAGAGCAATAGTCTTCCCACTACCATCTACAGGGAAGAAGACGGAGGAAATGTCCCACGTTAAACGTGAAGGCGCAAGTTACTGGGCCATAGAGCCCTGCTTGGGAAAGAACTTGTGTCGAAAGCTTCTCCCAACTCAGATCTTGTTTCGGGAAGATAGAAGCGCTGTCGGTACTTTGTGTGGAAACACAAGGAAAATGCCACACGCTGAATTGTGAAGAGAAATGTGGGTCGAACGTGACCACCAACACACTCGTTGTCCCCTAGAGAGGTGTGTGTCTGGAAGTGGGAGGAAGCGTAACGGACGTGCTATACACTTAACTCCAAGAAACAACGCTGTGGAGGTGCGGTCCTTCGACTGCCCTTCCTCTTTGCTAAGGAACGAAGCGGCTTGAAGCCAAGTGTGAAAGGAAACGGAGGGCAAGGAAGGGTGATATACCTCACTCGCGGCACAACTTCTGATGGAGGGCTTTTCTCAACGAACAGCATGTGTCACGAAGATAGAAGGGTTTGCGAAAGTATGTGACTTCGCCAAAGGAAAGGCATACACGAATCTCGGCGAACCACGTCTGTGCCGATCGCGACTTCGAGCTTACATCTGGGTTCCCGAGGAATCCATAGTCACATAATGTCTGTGTGGTATCCTACTGCAGAAACACCACTGCAGAGAAACCGTGCGTCTACTATCACCTTCCCTGAAACTGGTAGACTTTTGCAATGGAAGTGGGAAATCGCAAGGAATGTGCCCCGTGCCTGTGCCACGGAAGTAACTAGTGTAAATGTCTGTCGCGATTCGAATCCTGTTCCGTGAGAAGCGTTTCCAAGAGTATGAGAGAGAGCAGATGGAAAAGGTCATGGTTTGAAGCGTGAGAAGGAGACCCGTCAGGAAAGCCATACACGTAAGTCGGGGAAGCACTTTTCGCGTGACATGGTGAAGGCATCTAGAATGTGCCCTGTGACGGTGCTCGAGAAACCACTTGTGAAGAAGGCTTCCCTCAACTGCCGTATCGTTTCCGTAGGAGGAAACTGTTTTCCGTAGTGGGTGTGAAGGCATAAGGGACGTAGACGAGACTTCGCTCTCCGCTTCGAAGGTGCCTGCCGTCGTTACACGAAGAAGGATGTGTATGGAAATGGATGACTGCGGAAGCATAAGGAAGATGGCATGCGTTTGTTTAACTCTAAGAACAAGTCTCGAGGGTTCCCGTCCTTCGACTACCATCTCTTCTCGTAAGGATGCGAAGCCGCTCCTTAAACCTCGTGTGAACGAAAAGAGATGGAACGCGCGATACCGCACAGTGAGGAACACGTTGTGCGGAGGGTTTCTCTCCATTACGTCCTGTGTCATGGAGGTGGATGGGTCTTGCAATGTACGTGGGCTAGCCTCAGTAGCAGTAGTAGCCTGACACTGAATTCTGAGAAACAAGGCCATGTCAAACAGGCTTTCGCGCTAACATCGTGGTGCTTGAAGAAAGAAGCCTTTGGAGACATGTGCGTTGCTATATAAGGTAGGCGTCTTACACTCACCTCTCACGAAACCAAACTGTAGGGAACTAGTCTTTCCACTACCGCCTCCGGGGAAGAAGTTGGAAGAACTTTCCGACGTTCAAAGTGAAGGCACAAATGCTGGGCCGTCTACCACTGTTTGAGAGAGGAGTTGTGTCTCAAGCTCCTGTCAACCCAGATCTTGCTTCGGGAAGGGAGAAGCGTTTTCAGGACTTCGTGTGAAAGCGTAAGGACAATGCCATAGGCTGAATGGTGAAGGAAAATGTGGGTCGAATGCGACCACCAACTAACAAGTTGTCCCCTAGGGAGGTGTGTGTCTGGAAATGGGAGGAAGCGTAAGGAACGAGCTGTACACTTAAGTCTAAGAGACAATGCTGTGGAGGAGCGGTCCTTCGACTCCCCGCCTCCTTTCCTAAGGATCGAAGCAGCTTGACGCCGAGTGTGAACGGAAGCAGAGGAAAAGCCTGCTATACCTTACTCGTGGAACCACTTTGTATGGAGGGCTTCTCTCAATGAACACCACGGCTCACGACGCTAGAAGGGTTTTCAAACGTACGTGAGTTCGCCAAAGGAAAGCCACAGACTACACTGTGCGAAACAAGTCTGTGTCAAACCGCGCCTTCGAGCTTCCATCTGGCTTCACGGGGAAAACCTAGTCACAACATGAACGTGTGGAACCCTAAACAGGCGGCGTGCACGTCGGTCTGAAGAAACACCACTGCAGAGAAACCGTGTTTCTACCAACCTCTTCCCTGAAAATGGTAGTCTATTCCAAGGTAAGTGTGACAGCGCAAGGCATGTGCCCCATGCCTGCGCCACGGAAATAAGGAGTGGAGATTGTCTCTCCCGGTTCAAACCTTGTTCCGTGAGAAATGTTTTCAAGAGTGCGAGAGAGAGCAGAGGGAAAAGGTCATGCCTTTAAGTCTGAGAAGGAAACCCTGGAAAGCCGTACGCCTACGTATGAGCGGCATTCTGGCGCGAACGTGTGAAGGCATAAAGAATGTGTCCTGGGACGGTGCTTGACAAACCCCTTGTGAAGAAGTCTTCCCTCAGCTATCATATGGTTTCAGGAAGATAAAAGTGTTTTCCGCCGTGGGCGTGAAGGCACGAGGGACGTGCCCTAGAGTGAGCTGTCCGTTTCGAATGTGCCGCCCGTCGTTCCACGAAGAAGGGTGAGTATGGAAATGTATGATGTGAGGAAGCATAGGGAAGATTGCCTACGGGTGTTTAACTCTAAGGACAAATCTAGAGGGTTGCCGTCCGTCGACGACCAGCTCTTTCCCTACGGATGGAAGCGCCGTGTTAAAGCTTAGGGCGAGAGAAAAGAGACGGAATGCGAGATACACCACAGTGGGGAACACGTTGTGTGGAGGGCTTCTCTCCACCAAAGTCTCGGGTCACGAATTTGGAAGGGCCTTGAAATGTACGTGAGCTAGCGTCAGCAGAGCCTTCCACTGAACTCAGAGAAACGAGGCCGCGTCAAACATGATTTCGTGCTAACACCTTGGTTCGCGAAGCGCGAAGCCTTTTGAGATATGTGTGTGAGGGTCTTGCACTCACCTCTCAAGAAACAAAACGGTAGAGCAATAGTCTTCCCACTACCATCTACAGGGAAGAAGACGGAGGAAATGTCCCACGTTAAACGTGAAGGCGCAAGTTACTGTGCCATAGAGCCCTGCTTGGGAAAGAACTTGTGTCGAAAGCTTCTCCCAACTCAGATCTTGTTTCGGGAAGATAGAAGCGCTGTCGGTACTTTGTGTGGAAACACAAGGAAAATGCCACACGCTGAATTGTGAAGAGAAATGTGGGTCGAACGTGACCACCAACACACTCGTTGTCCCCTAGAGAGGTGTGTGTCTGGAAGTGGGAGGAAGCGTAACGGACGTGCTATACACTTAACTCCAAGAAACAACGCTGTGGAGGTGCGGTCCTTCGACTGCCCTTCCTCTTTGCTAAGGAACGAAGCGGCTTGAAGCCAAGTGTGAAAGGAAACGGAGGGCAAGGAAGGGTGATATACCTCACTCGCGGCACAACTTCTGATGGAGGGCTTTTCTCAACGAACAGCATGTGTCACGAAGATAGAAGGGTTTGCGAAAGTATGTGACTTCGCCAAAGGAAAGGCATACACGAATCTCGGCGAACCACGTCTGTGCCGATCGCGACTTCGAGCTTACATCTGGGTTCCCGAGGAATCCATAGTCACATAATGTCTGTGTGGTATCCTACTGCAGAAACACCACTGCAGAGAAACCGTGCGTCTACTATCACCTTCCCTGAAACTGGTAGACTTTTGCAATGGAAGTGGGAAATCGCAAGGAATGTGCCCCGTGCCTGTGCCACGGAAGTAACTAGTGTAAATGTCTGTCGCGATTCGAATCCTGTTCCGTGAGAAGCGTTTCCAAGAGTATGAGAGAGAGCAGATGGAAAAGGTCATGGTTTGAAGCGTGAGAAGGAGACCCGTCAGGAAAGCCATACACGTAAGTCGGGGAAGCACTTTTCGCGTGACATGGTGAAGGCATCTAGAATGTGCCCTGTGACGGTGCTCGAGAAACCACTTGTGAAGAAGGCTTCCCTCAACTGCCGTATCGTTTCCGTAGGAGGAAACTGTTTTCCGTAGTGGGTGTGAAGGCATAAGGGACGTAGACGAGACTTCGCTCTCCGCTTCGAAGGTGCCTGCCGTCGTTACACGAAGAAGGATGTGTATGGAAATGGATGACTGCGGACGCATAAGGAAGATGGCATGCGTTTGTTTAACTCTAAGAACAAGTCTCGAGGGTTCCCGTCCTTCGACTACCATCTCTTCTCGTAAGGATGCGAAGCCGCTCCTTAAACCTCGTGTGAACGAAAAGAGATGGAACGCGCGATACCGCACAGTGAGGAACACGTTGTGCGGAGGGTTTCTCTCCATTACGTCCTGTGTCATGGAGGTGGATGGGTCTTGCAATGTACGTGGGCTAGCCTCAGTAGCAGTAGTAGCCTGACACTGAATTCTGAGAAACAAGGCCATGTCAAACAGGCTTTCGCGCTAACATCGTGGTGCTTGAAGAAAGAAGCCTTTGGAGACATGTGCGTTGCTATATAAGGTAGGCGTCTTACACTCACCTCTCACGAAACCAAACTGTAGGGAACTAGTCTTTCCACTACCGCCTCCGGGGAAGAAGTTGGAAGAACTTTCCGACGTTCAAAGTGAAGGCACAAATGCTGGGCCGTCTACCACTGTTTGAGAGAGGAGTTGTGTCTCAAGCTCCTGTCAACCCAGATCTTGCTTCGGGAAGGGAGAAGCGTTTTCAGGACTTCGTGTGAAAGCGTAAGGACAATGCCATAGGCTGAATGGTGAAGGAAAATGTGGGTCGAATGCGACCACCAACTAACAAGTTGTCCCCTAGGGAGGTGTGTGTCTGGAAATGGGAGGAAGCGTAAGGAACGAGCTGTACACTTAAGTCTAAGAGACAATGCTGTGGAGGAGCGGTCCTTCGACTCCCCGCCTCCTTTCCTAAGGATCGAAGCAGCTTGACGCCGAGTGTGAACGGAAGCAGAGGAAAAGCCTGCTATACCTTACTCGTGGAACCACTTTGTATGGAGGGCTTCTCTCAATGAACACCACGGCTCACGACGCTAGAAGGGTTTTCAAACGTACGTGAGTTCGCCAAAGGAAAGCCACAGACTACACTGTGCGAAACAAGTCTGTGTCAAACCGCGCCTTCGAGCTTCCATCTGGCTTCACGGGGAAAACCTAGTCACAACATGAACGTGTGGAACCCTAAACAGGCGGCGTGCACGTCGGTCTGAAGAAACACCACTGCAGAGAAACCGTGTTTCTACCAACCTCTTCCCTGAAAATGGTAGTCTATTCCAAGGTAAGTGTGACAGCGCAAGGCATGTGCCCCATGCCTGCGCCACGGAAATAAGGAGTGGAGATTGTCTCTCCCGGTTCAAACCTTGTTCCGTGAGAAATGTTTTCAAGAGTGCGAGAGAGAGCAGAGGGAAAAGGTCATGCCTTTAAGTCTGAGAAGGAAACCCTGGAAAGCCGTACGCCTACGTATGAGCGGCATTCTGGCGCGAACGTGTGAAGGCATAAAGAATGTGTCCTGGGACGGTGCTTGACAAACCCCTTGTGAAGAAGTCTTCCCTCAGCTATCATATGGTTTCAGGAAGATAAAAGTGTTTTCCGCCGTGGGCGTGAAGGCACGAGGGACGTGCCCTAGAGTGAGCTGTCCGTTTCGAATGTGCCGCCCGTCGTTCCACGAAGAAGGGTGAGTATGGAAATGTATGATGTGAGGAAGCATAGGGAAGATTGCCTACGGGTGTTTAACTCTAAGGACAAATCTAGAGGGTTGCCGTCCGTCGACGACCAGCTCTTTCCCTACGGATGGAAGCGCCGTGTTAAAGCTTAGGGCGAGAGAAAAGAGACGGAATGCGAGATACACCACAGTGGGGAACACGTTGTGTGGAGGGCTTCTCTCCACCAAAGTCTCGGGTCACGAATTTGGAAGGGCCTTGAAATGTACGTGAGCTAGCGTCAGCAGAGCCTTCCACTGAACTCAGAGAAACGAGGCCGCGTCAAACATGATTTCGTGCTAACACCTTGGTTCGCGAAGCGCGAAGCCTTTTGAGATATGTGTGTGAGGGTCTTGCACTCACCTCTCAAGAAACAAAACGGTAGAGCAATAGTCTTCCCACTACCATCTACAGGGAAGAAGACGGAGGAAATGTCCCACGTTAAACGTGAAGGCGCAAGTTACTGTGCCATAGAGCCCTGCTTGGGAAAGAACTTGTGTCGAAAGCTTCTCCCAACTCAGATCTTGTTTCGGGAAGATAGAAGCGCTGTCGGTACTTTGTGTGGAAACACAAGGAAAATGCCACACGCTGAATTGTGAAGAGAAATGTGGGTCGAACGTGACCACCAACACACTCGTTGTCCCCTAGAGAGGTGTGTGTCTGGAAGTGGGAGGAAGCGTAACGGACGTGCTATACACTTAACTCCAAGAAACAACGCTGTGGAGGTGCGGTCCTTCGACTGCCCTTCCTCTTTGCTAAGGAACGAAGCGGCTTGAAGCCAAGTGTGAAAGGAAACGGAGGGCAAGGAAGGGTGATATACCTCACTCGCGGCACAACTTCTGATGGAGGGCTTTTCTCAACGAACAGCATGTGTCACGAAGATAGAAGGGTTTGCGAAAGTATGTGACTTCGCCAAAGGAAAGGCATACACGAATCTCGGCGAACCACGTCTGTGCCGATCGCGACTTCGAGCTTACATCTGGGTTCCCGAGGAATCCATAGTCACATAATGTCTGTGTGGTATCCTACTGCAGAAACACCACTGCAGAGAAACCGTGCGTCTACTATCACCTTCCCTGAAACTGGTAGACTTTTGCAATGGAAGTGGGAAATCGCAAGGAATGTGCCCCGTGCCTGTGCCACGGAAGTAACTAGTGTAAATGTCTGTCGCGATTCGAATCCTGTTCCGTGAGAAGCGTTTCCAAGAGTATGAGAGAGAGCAGATGGAAAAGGTCATGGTTTGAAGCGTGAGAAGGAGACCCGTCAGGAAAGCCATACACGTAAGTCGGGGAAGCACTTTTCGCGTGACATGGTGAAGGCATCTAGAATGTGCCCTGTGACGGTGCTCGAGAAACCACTTGTGAAGAAGGCTTCCCTCAACTGCCGTATCGTTTCCGTAGGAGGAAACTGTTTTCCGTAGTGGGTGTGAAGGCATAAGGGACGTAGACGAGACTTCGCTCTCCGCTTCGAAGGTGCCTGCCGTCGTTACACGAAGAAGGATGTGTATGGAAATGGATGACTGCGGAAGCATAAGGAAGATGGCATGCGTTTGTTTAACTCTAAGAACAAGTCTCGAGGGTTCCCGTCCTTCGACTACCATCTCTTCTCGTAAGGATGCGAAGCCGCTCCTTAAACCTCGTGTGAACGAAAAGAGATGGAACGCGCGATACCGCACAGTGAGGAACACGTTGTGCGGAGGGTTTCTCTCCATTACGTCCTGTGTCATGGAGGTGGATGGGTCTTGCAATGTACGTGGGCTAGCCTCAGTAGCAGTAGTAGCCTGACACTGAATTCTGAGAAACAAGGCCATGTCAAACAGGCTTTCGCGCTAACATCGTGGTGCTTGAAGAAAGAAGCCTTTGGAGACATGTGCGTTGCTATATAAGGTAGGCGTCTTACACTCACCTCTCACGAAACCAAACTGTAGGGAACTAGTCTTTCCACTACCGCCTCCGGGGAAGAAGTTGGAAGAACTTTCCGACGTTCAAAGTGAAGGCACAAATGCTGGGCCGTCTACCACTGTTTGAGAGAGGAGTTGTGTCTCAAGCTCCTGTCAACCCAGATCTTGCTTCGGGAAGGGAGAAGCGTTTTCAGGACTTCGTGTGAAAGCGTAAGGACAATGCCATAGGCTGAATGGTGAAGGAAAATGTGGGTCGAATGCGACCACCAACTAACAAGTTGTCCCCTAGGGAGGTGTGTGTCTGGAAATGGGAGGAAGCGTAAGGAACGAGCTGTACACTTAAGTCTAAGAGACAATGCTGTGGAGGAGCGGTCCTTCGACTCCCCGCCTCCTTTCCTAAGGATCGAAGCAGCTTGACGCCGAGTGTGAACGGAAGCAGAGGAAAAGCCTGCTATACCTTACTCGTGGAACCACTTTGTATGGAGGGCTTCTCTCAATGAACACCACGGCTCACGACGCTAGAAGGGTTTTCAAACGTACGTGAGTTCGCCAAAGGAAAGCCACAGACTACACTGTGCGAAACAAGTCTGTGTCAAACCGCGCCTTCGAGCTTCCATCTGGCTTCACGGGGAAAACCTAGTCACAACATGAACGTGTGGAACCCTAAACAGGCGGCGTGCACGTCGGTCTGAAGAAACACCACTGCAGAGAAACCGTGTTTCTACCAACCTCTTCCCTGAAAATGGTAGTCTATTCCAAGGTAAGTGTGACAGCGCAAGGCATGTGCCCCATGCCTGCGCCACGGAAATAAGGAGTGGAGATTGTCTCTCCCGGTTCAAACCTTGTTCCGTGAGAAATGTTTTCAAGAGTGCGAGAGAGAGCAGAGGGAAAAGGTCATGCCTTTAAGTCTGAGAAGGAAACCCTGGAAAGCCGTACGCCTACGTATGAGCGGCATTCTGGCGCGAACGTGTGAAGGCATAAAGAATGTGTCCTGGGACGGTGCTTGACAAACCCCTTGTGAAGAAGTCTTCCCTCAGCTATCATATGGTTTCAGGAAGATAAAAGTGTTTTCCGCCGTGGGCGTGAAGGCACGAGGGACGTGCCCTAGAGTGAGCTGTCCGTTTCGAATGTGCCGCCCGTCGTTCCACGAAGAAGGGTGAGTATGGAAATGTATGATGTGAGGAAGCATAGGGAAGATTGCCTACGGGTGTTTAACTCTAAGGACAAATCTAGAGGGTTGCCGTCCGTCGACGACCAGCTCTTTCCCTACGGATGGAAGCGCCGTGTTAAAGCTTAGGGCGAGAGAAAAGAGACGGAATGCGAGATACACCACAGTGGGGAACACGTTGTGTGGAGGGCTTCTCTCCACCAAAGTCTCGGGTCACGAATTTGGAAGGGCCTTCAAATGTACGTGAGCTAGCGTCAGCAGAGCCTTCCACTGAACTCAGAGAAACGAGGCCGCGTCAAACATGATTTCGTGCTAACCCCTTGGTTCGCGAAGCGCGAAGCCTTTTGAGATATGTGTGTGAGGGTCTTGCACTCACCTCTCAAGAAACAAAACGGTAGAGCAATAGTCTTCCCACTACCATCTACAGGGAAGAAGACGGAGGAAATGTCCCACGTTAAACGTGAAGGCGCAAGTTACTGTGCCATAGAGCCCTGCTTGGGAAAGAACTTGTGTCGAAAGCTTCTCCCAACTCAGATCTTGTTTCGGGAAGATAGAAGCGCTGTCGGTACTTTGTGTGGAAACACAAGGAAAATGCCACACGCTGAATTGTGAAGAGAAATGTGGGTCGAACGTGACCACCAACACACTCGTTGTCCCCTAGAGAGGTGTGTGTCTGGAAGTGGGAGGAAGCGTAACGGACGTGCTATACACTTAACTCCAAGAAACAACGCTGTGGAGGTGCGGTCCTTCGACTGCCCTTCCTCTTTGCTAAGGAACGAAGCGGCTTGAAGCCAAGTGTGAAAGGAAACGGAGGGCAAGGAAGGGTGATATACCTCACTCGCGGCACAACTTCTGATGGAGGGCTTTTCTCAACGAACAGCATGTGTCACGAAGATAGAAGGGTTTGCGAAAGTATGTGACTTCGCCAAAGGAAAGGCATACACGAATCTCGGCGAACCACGTCTGTGCCGATCGCGACTTCGAGCTTACATCTGGGTTCCCGAGGAATCCATAGTCACATAATGTCTGTGTGGTATCCTACTGCAGAAACACCACTGCAGAGAAACCGTGCGTCTACTATCACCTTCCCTGAAACTGGTAGACTTTTGCAATGGAAGTGGGAAATCGCAAGGAATGTGCCCCGTGCCTGTGCCACGGAAGTAACTAGTGTAAATGTCTGTCGCGATTCGAATCCTGTTCCGTGAGAAGCGTTTCCAAGAGTATGAGAGAGAGCAGATGGAAAAGGTCATGGTTTGAAGCGTGAGAAGGAGACCCGTCAGGAAAGCCATACACGTAAGTCGGGGAAGCACTTTTCGCGTGACATGGTGAAGGCATCTAGAATGTGCCCTGTGACGGTGCTCGAGAAACCACTTGTGAAGAAGGCTTCCCTCAACTGCCGTATCGTTTCCGTAGGAGGAAACTGTTTTCCGTAGTGGGTGTGAAGGCATAAGGGACGTAGACGAGACTTCGCTCTCCGCTTCGAAGGTGCCTGCCGTCGTTACACGAAGAAGGATGTGTATGGAAATGGATGACTGCGGAAGCATAAGGAAGATGGCATGCGTTTGTTTAACTCTAAGAACAAGTCTCGAGGGTTCCCGTCCTTCGACTACCATCTCTTCTCGTAAGGATGCGAAGCCGCTCCTTAAACCTCGTGTGAACGAAAAGAGATGGAACGCGCGATACCGCACAGTGAGGAACACGTTGTGCGGAGGGTTTCTCTCCATTACGTCCTGTGTCATGGAGGTGGATGGGTCTTGCAATGTACGTGGGCTAGCCTCAGTAGCAGTAGTAGCCTGACACTGAATTCTGAGAAACAAGGCCATGTCAAACAGGCTTTCGCGCTAACATCGTGGTGCTTGAAGAAAGAAGCCTTTGGAGACATGTGCGTTGCTATATAAGGTAGGCGTCTTACACTCACCTCTCACGAAACCAAACTGTAGGGAACTAGTCTTTCCACTACCGCCTCCGGGGAAGAAGTTGGAAGAACTTTCCGACGTTCAAAGTGAAGGCACAAATGCTGGGCCGTCTACCACTGTTTGAGAGAGGAGTTGTGTCTCAAGCTCCTGTCAACCCAGATCTTGCTTCGGGAAGGGAGAAGCGTTTTCAGGACTTCGTGTGAAAGCGTAAGGACAATGCCATAGGCTGAATGGTGAAGGAAAATGTGGGTCGAATGCGACCACCAACTAACAAGTTGTCCCCTAGGGAGGTGTGTGTCTGGAAATGGGAGGAAGCGTAAGGAACGAGCTGTACACTTAAGTCTAAGAGACAATGCTGTGGAGGAGCGGTCCTTCGACTCCCCGCCTCCTTTCCTAAGGATCGAAGCAGCTTGACGCCGAGTGTGAACGGAAGCAGAGGAAAAGCCTGCTATACCTTACTCGTGGAACCACTTTGTATGGAGGGCTTCTCTCAATGAACACCACGGCTCACGACGCTAGAAGGGTTTTCAAACGTACGTGAGTTCGCCAAAGGAAAGCCACAGACTACACTGTGCGAAACAAGTCTGTGTCAAACCGCGCCTTCGAGCTTCCATCTGGCTTCACGGGGAAAACCTAGTCACAACATGAACGTGTGGAACCCTAAACAGGCGGCGTGCACGTCGGTCTGAAGAAACACCACTGCAGAGAAACCGTGTTTCTACCAACCTCTTCCCTGAAAATGGTAGTCTATTCCAAGGTAAGTGTGACAGCGCAAGGCATGTGCCCCATGCCTGCGCCACGGAAATAAGGAGTGGAGATTGTCTCTCCCGGTTCAAACCTTGTTCCGTGAGAAATGTTTTCAAGAGTGCGAGAGAGAGCAGAGGGAAAAGGTCATGCCTTTAAGTCTGAGAAGGAAACCCTGGAAAGCCGTACGCCTACGTATGAGCGGCATTCTGGCGCGAACGTGTGAAGGCATAAAGAATGTGTCCTGGGACGGTGCTTGACAAACCCCTTGTGAAGAAGTCTTCCCTCAGCTATCATATGGTTTCAGGAAGATAAAAGTGTTTTCCGCCGTGGGCGTGAAGGCACGAGGGACGTGCCCTAGAGTGAGCTGTCCGTTTCGAATGTGCCGCCCGTCGTTCCACGAAGAAGGGTGAGTATGGAAATGTATGATGTGAGGAAGCATAGGGAAGATTGCCTACGGGTGTTTAACTCTAAGGACAAATCTAGAGGGTTGCCGTCCGTCGACGACCAGCTCTTTCCCTACGGATGGAAGCGCCGTGTTAAAGCTTAGGGCGAGAGAAAAGAGACGGAATGCGAGATACACCACAGTGGGGAACACGTTGTGTGGAGGGCTTCTCTCCACCAAAGTCTCGGGTCACGAATTTGGAAGGGCCTTCAAATGTACGTGAGCTAGCGTCAGCAGAGCCTTCCACTGAACTCAGAGAAACGAGGCCGCGTCAAACATGATTTCGTGCTAACCCCTTGGTTCGCGAAGCGCGAAGCCTTTTGAGATATGTGTGTGAGGGTCTTGCACTCACCTCTCAAGAAACAAAACGGTAGAGCAATAGTCTTCCCACTACCATCTACAGGGAAGAAGACGGAGGAAATGTCCCACGTTAAACGTGAAGGCGCAAGTTACTGTGCCATAGAGCCCTGCTTGGGAAAGAACTTGTGTCGAAAGCTTCTCCCAACTCAGATCTTGTTTCGGGAAGATAGAAGCGCTGTCGGTACTTTGTGTGGAAACACAAGGAAAATGCCACACGCTGAATTGTGAAGAGAAATGTGGGTCGAACGTGACCACCAACACACTCGTTGTCCCCTAGAGAGGTGTGTGTCTGGAAGTGGGAGGAAGCGTAACGGACGTGCTATACACTTAACTCCAAGAAACAACGCTGTGGAGGTGCGGTCCTTCGACTGCCCTTCCTCTTTGCTAAGGAACGAAGCGGCTTGAAGCCAAGTGTGAAAGGAAACGGAGGGCAAGGAAGGGTGATATACCTCACTCGCGGCACAACTTCTGATGGAGGGCTTTTCTCAACGAACAGCATGTGTCACGAAGATAGAAGGGTTTGCGAAAGTATGTGACTTCGCCAAAGGAAAGGCATACACGAATCTCGGCGAACCACGTCTGTGCCGATCGCGACTTCGAGCTTACATCTGGGTTCCCGAGGAATCCATAGTCACATAATGTCTGTGTGGTATCCTACTGCAGAAACACCACTGCAGAGAAACCGTGCGTCTACTATCACCTTCCCTGAAACTGGTAGACTTTTGCAATGGAAGTGGGAAATCGCAAGGAATGTGCCCCGTGCCTGTGCCACGGAAGTAACTAGTGTAAATGTCTGTCGCGATTCGAATCCTGTTCCGTGAGAAGCGTTTCCAAGAGTATGAGAGAGAGCAGATGGAAAAGGTCATGGTTTGAAGCGTGAGAAGGAGACCCGTCAGGAAAGCCATACACGTAAGTCGGGGAAGCACTTTTCGCGTGACATGGTGAAGGCATCTAGAATGTGCCCTGTGACGGTGCTCGAGAAACCACTTGTGAAGAAGGCTTCCCTCAACTGCCGTATCGTTTCCGTAGGAGGAAACTGTTTTCCGTAGTGGGTGTGAAGGCATAAGGGACGTAGACGAGACTTCGCTCTCCGCTTCGAAGGTGCCTGCCGTCGTTACACGAAGAAGGATGTGTATGGAAATGGATGACTGCGGAAGCATAAGGAAGATGGCATGCGTTTGTTTAACTCTAAGAACAAGTCTCGAGGGTTCCCGTCCTTCGACTACCATCTCTTCTCGTAAGGATGCGAAGCCGCTCCTTAAACCTCGTGTGAACGAAAAGAGATGGAACGCGCGATACCGCACAGTGAGGAACACGTTGTGCGGAGGGTTTCTCTCCATTACGTCCTGTGTCATGGAGGTGGATGGGTCTTGCAATGTACGTGGGCTAGCCTCAGTAGCAGTAGTAGCCTGACACTGAATTCTGAGAAACAAGGCCATGTCAAACAGGCTTTCGCGCTAACATCGTGGTGCTTGAAGAAAGAAGCCTTTGGAGACATGTGCGTTGCTATATAAGGTAGGCGTCTTACACTCACCTCTCACGAAACCAAACTGTAGGGAACTAGTCTTTCCACTACCGCCTCCGGGGAAGAAGTTGGAAGAACTTTCCGACGTTCAAAGTGAAGGCACAAATGCTGGGCCGTCTACCACTGTTTGAGAGAGGAGTTGTGTCTCAAGCTCCTGTCAACCCAGATCTTGCTTCGGGAAGGGAGAAGCGTTTTCAGGACTTCGTGTGAAAGCGTAAGGACAATGCCATAGGCTGAATGGTGAAGGAAAATGTGGGTCGAATGCGACCACCAACTAACAAGTTGTCCCCTAGGGAGGTGTGTGTCTGGAAATGGGAGGAAGCGTAAGGAACGAGCTGTACACTTAAGTCTAAGAGACAATGCTGTGGAGGAGCGGTCCTTCGACTCCCCGCCTCCTTTCCTAAGGATCGAAGCAGCTTGACGCCGAGTGTGAACGGAAGCAGAGGAAAAGCCTGCTATACCTTACTCGTGGAACCACTTTGTATGGAGGGCTTCTCTCAATGAACACCACGGCTCACGACGCTAGAAGGGTTTTCAAACGTACGTGAGTTCGCCAAAGGAAAGCCACAGACTACACTGTGCGAAACAAGTCTGTGTCAAACCGCGCCTTCGAGCTTCCATCTGGCTTCACGGGGAAAACCTAGTCACAACATGAACGTGTGGAACCCTAAACAGGCGGCGTGCACGTCGGTCTGAAGAAACACCACTGCAGAGAAACCGTGTTTCTACCAACCTCTTCCCTGAAAATGGTAGTCTATTCCAAGGTAAGTGTGACAGCGCAAGGCATGTGCCCCATGCCTGCGCCACGGAAATAAGGAGTGGAGATTGTCTCTCCCGGTTCAAACCTTGTTCCGTGAGAAATGTTTTCAAGAGTGCGAGAGAGAGCAGAGGGAAAAGGTCATGCCTTTAAGTCTGAGAAGGAAACCCTGGAAAGCCGTACGCCTACGTATGAGCGGCATTCTGGCGCGAACGTGTGAAGGCATAAAGAATGTGTCCTGGGACGGTGCTTGACAAACCCCTTGTGAAGAAGTCTTCCCTCAGCTATCATATGGTTTCAGGAAGATAAAAGTGTTTTCCGCCGTGGGCGTGAAGGCACGAGGGACGTGCCCTAGAGTGAGCTGTCCGTTTCGAATGTGCCGCCCGTCGTTCCACGAAGAAGGGTGAGTATGGAAATGTATGATGTGAGGAAGCATAGGGAAGATTGCCTACGGGTGTTTAACTCTAAGGACAAATCTAGAGGGTTGCCGTCCGTCGACGACCAGCTCTTTCCCTACGGATGGAAGCGCCGTGTTAAAGCTTAGGGCGAGAGAAAAGAGACGGAATGCGAGATACACCACAGTGGGGAACACGTTGTGTGGAGGGCTTCTCTCCACCAAAGTCTCGGGTCACGAATTTGGAAGGGCCTTCAAATGTACGTGAGCTAGCGTCAGCAGAGCCTTCCACTGAACTCAGAGAAACGAGGCCGCGTCAAACATGATTTCGTGCTAACCCCTTGGTTCGCGAAGCGCGAAGCCTTTTGAGATATGTGTGTGAGGGTCTTGCACTCACCTCTCAAGAAACAAAACGGTAGAGCAATAGTCTTCCCACTACCATCTACAGGGAAGAAGACGGAGGAAATGTCCCACGTTAAACGTGAAGGCGCAAGTTACTGTGCCATAGAGCCCTGCTTGGGAAAGAACTTGTGTCGAAAGCTTCTCCCAACTCAGATCTTGTTTCGGGAAGATAGAAGCGCTGTCGGTACTTTGTGTGGAAACACAAGGAAAATGCCACACGCTGAATTGTGAAGAGAAATGTGGGTCGAACGTGACCACCAACACACTCGTTGTCCCCTAGAGAGGTGTGTGTCTGGAAGTGGGAGGAAGCGTAACGGACGTGCTATACACTTAACTCCAAGAAACAACGCTGTGGAGGTGCGGTCCTTCGACTGCCCTTCCTCTTTGCTAAGGAACGAAGCGGCTTGAAGCCAAGTGTGAAAGGAAACGGAGGGCAAGGAAGGGTGATATACCTCACTCGCGGCACAACTTCTGATGGAGGGCTTTTCTCAACGAACAGCATGTGTCACGAAGATAGAAGGGTTTGCGAAAGTATGTGACTTCGCCAAAGGAAAGGCATACACGAATCTCGGCGAACCACGTCTGTGCCGATCGCGACTTCGAGCTTACATCTGGGTTCCCGAGGAATCCATAGTCACATAATGTCTGTGTGGTATCCTACTGCAGAAACACCACTGCAGAGAAACCGTGCGTCTACTATCACCTTCCCTGAAACTGGTAGACTTTTGCAATGGAAGTGGGAAATCGCAAGGAATGTGCCCCGTGCCTGTGCCACGGAAGTAACTAGTGTAAATGTCTGTCGCGATTCGAATCCTGTTCCGTGAGAAGCGTTTCCAAGAGTATGAGAGAGAGCAGATGGAAAAGGTCATGGTTTGAAGCGTGAGAAGGAGACCCGTCAGGAAAGCCATACACGTAAGTCGGGGAAGCACTTTTCGCGTGACATGGTGAAGGCATCTAGAATGTGCCCTGTGACGGTGCTCGAGAAACCACTTGTGAAGAAGGCTTCCCTCAACTGCCGTATCGTTTCCGTAGGAGGAAACTGTTTTCCGTAGTGGGTGTGAAGGCATAAGGGACGTAGACGAGACTTCGCTCTCCGCTTCGAAGGTGCCTGCCGTCGTTACACGAAGAAGGATGTGTATGGAAATGGATGACTGCGGAAGCATAAGGAAGATGGCATGCGTTTGTTTAACTCTAAGAACAAGTCTCGAGGGTTCCCGTCCTTCGACTACCATCTCTTCTCGTAAGGATGCGAAGCCGCTCCTTAAACCTCGTGTGAACGAAAAGAGATGGAACGCGCGATACCGCACAGTGAGGAACACGTTGTGCGGAGGGTTTCTCTCCATTACGTCCTGTGTCATGGAGGTGGATGGGTCTTGCAATGTACGTGGGCTAGCCTCAGTAGCAGTAGTAGCCTGACACTGAATTCTGAGAAACAAGGCCATGTCAAACAGGCTTTCGCGCTAACATCGTGGTGCTTGAAGAAAGAAGCCTTTGGAGACATGTGCGTTGCTATATAAGGTAGGCGTCTTACACTCACCTCTCACGAAACCAAACTGTAGGGAACTAGTCTTTCCACTACCGCCTCCGGGGAAGAAGTTGGAAGAACTTTCCGACGTTCAAAGTGAAGGCACAAATGCTGGGCCGTCTACCACTGTTTGAGAGAGGAGTTGTGTCTCAAGCTCCTGTCAACCCAGATCTTGCTTCGGGAAGGGAGAAGCGTTTTCAGGACTTCGTGTGAAAGCGTAAGGACAATGCCATAGGCTGAATGGTGAAGGAAAATGTGGGTCGAATGCGACCACCAACTAACAAGTTGTCCCCTAGGGAGGTGTGTGTCTGGAAATGGGAGGAAGCGTAAGGAACGAGCTGTACACTTAAGTCTAAGAGACAATGCTGTGGAGGAGCGGTCCTTCGACTCCCCGCCTCCTTTCCTAAGGATCGAAGCAGCTTGACGCCGAGTGTGAACGGAAGCAGAGGAAAAGCCTGCTATACCTTACTCGTGGAACCACTTTGTATGGAGGGCTTCTCTCAATGAACACCACGGCTCACGACGCTAGAAGGGTTTTCAAACGTACGTGAGTTCGCCAAAGGAAAGCCACAGACTACACTGTGCGAAACAAGTCTGTGTCAAACCGCGCCTTCGAGCTTCCATCTGGCTTCACGGGGAAAACCTAGTCACAACATGAACGTGTGGAACCCTAAACAGGCGGCGTGCACGTCGGTCTGAAGAAACACCACTGCAGAGAAACCGTGTTTCTACCAACCTCTTCCCTGAAAATGGTAGTCTATTCCAAGGTAAGTGTGACAGCGCAAGGCATGTGCCCCATGCCTGCGCCACGGAAATAAGGAGTGGAGATTGTCTCTCCCGGTTCAAACCTTGTTCCGTGAGAAATGTTTTCAAGAGTGCGAGAGAGAGCAGAGGGAAAAGGTCATGCCTTTAAGTCTGAGAAGGAAACCCTGGAAAGCCGTACGCCTACGTATGAGCGGCATTCTGGCGCGAACGTGTGAAGGCATAAAGAATGTGTCCTGGGACGGTGCTTGACAAACCCCTTGTGAAGAAGTCTTCCCTCAGCTATCATATGGTTTCAGGAAGATAAAAGTGTTTTCCGCCGTGGGCGTGAAGGCACGAGGGACGTGCCCTAGAGTGAGCTGTCCGTTTCGAATGTGCCGCCCGTCGTTCCACGAAGAAGGGTGAGTATGGAAATGTATGATGTGAGGAAGCATAGGGAAGATTGCCTACGGGTGTTTAACTCTAAGGACAAATCTAGAGGGTTGCCGTCCGTCGACGACCAGCTCTTTCCCTACGGATGGAAGCGCCGTGTTAAAGCTTAGGGCGAGAGAAAAGAGACGGAATGCGAGATACACCACAGTGGGGAACACGTTGTGTGGAGGGCTTCTCTCCACCAAAGTCTCGGGTCACGAATTTGGAAGGGCCTTCAAATGTACGTGAGCTAGCGTCAGCAGAGCCTTCCACTGAACTCAGAGAAACGAGGCCGCGTCAAACATGATTTCGTGCTAACCCCTTGGTTCGCGAAGCGCGAAGCCTTTTGAGATATGTGTGTGAGGGTCTTGCACTCACCTCTCAAGAAACAAAACGGTAGAGCAATAGTCTTCCCACTACCATCTACAGGGAAGAAGACGGAGGAAATGTCCCACGTTAAACGTGAAGGCGCAAGTTACTGTGCCATAGAGCCCTGCTTGGGAAAGAACTTGTGTCGAAAGCTTCTCCCAACTCAGATCTTGTTTCGGGAAGATAGAAGCGCTGTCGGTACTTTGTGTGGAAACACAAGGAAAATGCCACACGCTGAATTGTGAAGAGAAATGTGGGTCGAACGTGACCACCAACACACTCGTTGTCCCCTAGAGAGGTGTGTGTCTGGAAGTGGGAGGAAGCGTAACGGACGTGCTATACACTTAACTCCAAGAAACAACGCTGTGGAGGTGCGGTCCTTCGACTGCCCTTCCTCTTTGCTAAGGAACGAAGCGGCTTGAAGCCAAGTGTGAAAGGAAACGGAGGGCAAGGAAGGGTGATATACCTCACTCGCGGCACAACTTCTGATGGAGGGCTTTTCTCAACGAACAGCATGTGTCACGAAGATAGAAGGGTTTGCGAAAGTATGTGACTTCGCCAAAGGAAAGGCATACACGAATCTCGGCGAACCACGTCTGTGCCGATCGCGACTTCGAGCTTACATCTGGGTTCCCGAGGAATCCATAGTCACATAATGTCTGTGTGGTATCCTACTGCAGAAACACCACTGCAGAGAAACCGTGCGTCTACTATCACCTTCCCTGAAACTGGTAGACTTTTGCAATGGAAGTGGGAAATCGCAAGGAATGTGCCCCGTGCCTGTGCCACGGAAGTAACTAGTGTAAATGTCTGTCGCGATTCGAATCCTGTTCCGTGAGAAGCGTTTCCAAGAGTATGAGAGAGAGCAGATGGAAAAGGTCATGGTTTGAAGCGTGAGAAGGAGACCCGTCAGGAAAGCCATACACGTAAGTCGGGGAAGCACTTTTCGCGTGACATGGTGAAGGCATCTAGAATGTGCCCTGTGACGGTGCTCGAGAAACCACTTGTGAAGAAGGCTTCCCTCAACTGCCGTATCGTTTCCGTAGGAGGAAACTGTTTTCCGTAGTGGGTGTGAAGGCATAAGGGACGTAGACGAGACTTCGCTCTCCGCTTCGAAGGTGCCTGCCGTCGTTACACGAAGAAGGATGTGTATGGAAATGGATGACTGCGGAAGCATAAGGAAGATGGCATGCGTTTGTTTAACTCTAAGAACAAGTCTCGAGGGTTCCCGTCCTTCGACTACCATCTCTTCTCGTAAGGATGCGAAGCCGCTCCTTAAACCTCGTGTGAACGAAAAGAGATGGAACGCGCGATACCGCACAGTGAGGAACACGTTGTGCGGAGGGTTTCTCTCCATTACGTCCTGTGTCATGGAGGTGGATGGGTCTTGCAATGTACGTGGGCTAGCCTCAGTAGCAGTAGTAGCCTGACACTGAATTCTGAGAAACAAGGCCATGTCAAACAGGCTTTCGCGCTAACATCGTGGTGCTTGAAGAAAGAAGCCTTTGGAGACATGTGCGTTGCTATATAAGGTAGGCGTCTTACACTCACCTCTCACGAAACCAAACTGTAGGGAACTAGTCTTTCCACTACCGCCTCCGGGAAGAAGTTGGAAGAACTTTCCGACGTTCAAAGTGAAGGCACAAATGCTGGGCCGTCTACCACTGTTTGAGAGAGGAGTTGTGTCTCAAGCTCCTGTCAACCCAGATCTTGCTTCGGGAAGGGAGAAGCGTTTTCAGGACTTCGTGTGAAAGCGTAAGGACAATGCCATAGGCTGAATGGTGAAGGAAAATGTGGGTCGAATGCGACCACCAACTAACAAGTTGTCCCCTAGGGAGGTGTGTGTCTGGAAATGGGAGGAAGCGTAAGGAACGAGCTGTACACTTAAGTCTAAGAGACAATGCTGTGGAGGAGCGGTCCTTCGACTCCCCGCCTCCTTTCCTAAGGATCGAAGCAGCTTGACGCCGAGTGTGAACGGAAGCAGAGGAAAAAGCCTGCTATACCTTACTCGTGGAACCACTTTGTATGGAGGGCTTCTCTCAATGAACACCACGGCTCACGACGCTAGAAGGGTTTTCAAACGTACGTGAGTTCGCCAAAGGAAAGCCACAGACTACACTGTGCGAAACAAGTCTGTGTCAAACCGCGCCTTCGAGCTTCCATCTGGCTTCACGGGGAAAACCTAGTCACAACATGAACGTGTGGAACCCTAAACAGGCGGCGTGCACGTCGGTCTGAAGAAACACCACTGCAGAGAAACCGTGTTTCTACCAACCTCTTCCCTGAAAATGGTAGTCTATTCCAAGGTAAGTGTGACAGCGCAAGGCATGTGCCCCATGCCTGCGCCACGGAAATAAGGAGTGGAGATTGTCTCTCCCGGTTCAAACCTTGTTCCGTGAGAAATGTTTTCAAGAGTGCGAGAGAGAGCAGAGGGAAAAGGTCATGCCTTTAAGTCTGAGAAGGAAACCCTGGAAAGCCGTACGCCTACGTATGAGCGGCATTCTGGCGCGAACGTGTGAAGGCATAAAGAATGTGTCCTGGGACGGTGCTTGACAAACCCCTTGTGAAGAAGTCTTCCCTCAGCTATCATATGGTTTCAGGAAGATAAAAGTGTTTTCCGCCGTGGGCGTGAAGGCACGAGGGACGTGCCCTAGAGTGAGCTGTCCGTTTCGAATGTGCCGCCCGTCGTTCCACGAAGAAGGGTGAGTATGGAAATGTATGATGTGAGGAAGCATAGGGAAGATTGCCTACGGGTGTTTAACTCTAAGGACAAATCTAGAGGGTTGCCGTCCGTCGACGACCAGCTCTTTCCCTACGGATGGAAGCGCCGTGTTAAAGCTTAGGGCGAGAGAAAAGAGACGGAATGCGAGATACACCACAGTGGGGAACACGTTGTGTGGAGGGCTTCTCTCCACCAAAGTCTCGGGTCACGAATTTGGAAGGGCCTTCAAATGTACGTGAGCTAGCGTCAGCAGAGCCTTCCACTGAACTCAGAGAAACGAGGCCGCGTCAAACATGATTTCGTGCTAACACCTTGGTTCGCGAAGCGCGAAGCCTTTTGAGATATGTGTGTGAGGGTCTTGCACTCACCTCTCAAGAAACAAAACGGTAGAGCAATAGTCTTCCCACTACCATCTACAGGGAAGAAGACGGAGGAAATGTCCCACGTTAAACGTGAAGG